>NC_057813.1:553165100-553197066 GCF_018294505.1 Triticum aestivum
GTGGTAGTACAGTCTACAAAACAAATTTGAAAATTTCATGAACAAAAAAAGAAAGAAAAGGACACGGGAGGTTTTAAGTGAAAACGTTCCAAATAACCGAGGGAGAATATGAGAGTTTATGGTTAAATATAGGAAATTTAGAAAAAAAACCATAAATATTTGGGAAACCTGTAAGTTAGAGAATATTCATGCAGATTTTCATGAATGCTTCTAAACTATTTTTTATATGTTATATATTTTCACTAATTTTTCTTTCTCTTTTTTTTTGCATTAATTTCTTTATATCCGTTTTTGATTCTTGAGAAACTAATGGAGATATCGAAAGTACAAATAGTGACTCAAGTTCGTGCACATGAGGACTTGAACACGTACGGGTGGTGAGATTGCACATGCAGTCCCCCAACCAAGTAAGATAGTCTCACTTCCTTTTTGGAATGTTTTCAACTATGTTTTGTTGATTGTGTTGCCATCTGTAAAAAATAGTAACATGTCATCTATCTAACCGCTTCAGATGACCAATGTTGTAGGGATTGTTTGATACTCATGTTGAGAGATCAAAGTTGAACCCATGCTATATTTATGGATGAAAAAGTATATTGTTTATCTCATGATGACATCCACTTTGGGTATATGCAAATTTAGGCCCTCGTTTATTACTTGGGTTTTAATACAAAATTAAACAAATAATAGCTGGCAATACGCTTGTTTATTGAAGGGACATGATGCATGATCTTTTCCACTTCAGAACTACTATTCCAACACCATGGTAAAAACATGTGATCAGTTCCCCATCGGGATGGCGGAATTTCCCATGGTATGGTTAGAGAAAAACAACGAGCTGCTAAAGGATCAAGGATGTTAGAGAGAGGGGGATATGCAACTAATTTTTTTATCCAAATGTTGATTTAGAGGAATTGTGGATATAATTGTTCTCTAAAACACAGCAGAAAGTGTTACTACCAAATATAAGAGGAAAACTGGCAAGTGTAAAAATTAGGGTTAGCAGTAAACAAGGCAAGGAGAAATGCAATAGAATTCTAAAGGATGCACTAGAGATGTAAGATTGGAGTTCTAATCCTTGGGGGGTTGGGGGTCATATTTCTCCATTGGAGAGGCTTGAGCATAGAGCCTCCGTTGACTAGAAAGTCCTAGTCTTCATATTTTGCCAAAAAGTCTAAGATCAGGTACTGAGACCCTGAGGAGATCTTTAGCCTTCATAAAATCCCAGGGCAAATCCACAACTTGGATGCTCCCAACGGGTTTTAACCGACTAGGAGTCCCCAAACTTGAAGAACAATTAAATGAGTGTGGAGATGCTTGGAGAATGACCCAATCCTTTTGATCAAGGGGTAGATCTTGAATCCCACTTCCATGTTGGGTCCCCTCACTATCACACTAAGGGTTGGCTGCAATGGAGTCTTGGGGAGAAGGGGAGTGTGAAAGATTGATGTATATCGACTGGAGCAGGGATGCTATCAAAATTTAATGAAACTTATTGTTTAACATGCAAACTCGAGGCAATAAGGGCGAAACTACATTACTACCTAGAAAAAAGCACTAAGCAAGAACAAGAGAGAAAGCTAGAAAGTAAATGGCTAGAGAAGGAGTACATCGATGTATCTTGAATTTCAAGTCGTTGGCACAACTCTATGTCATCATGGGAGAGACTTAGGCGCGTAGCCACGAAGTTAGACCTTACCCGCGTCTCTGTGAGCTAAGTTCACAAAGAAATTTCCCAATCACACATGGTGGATCTTGAGGTGATTGTCGGACCTTGCTCGAGGTGGATATAGACAATGGAAGCTCTCAAACAAATTCCGACTGTTCAAATACACCGGAAAACTCCAATGGTAATATATCAAAATCTATATGCTCGAAGATGCTGTTGCTTAACACGTGACCAAAGGTCAACCTCTCTCAATTTTGTCTCCCAATATTGGACTATAAACAAGAGGAATCTTATACATGAAAATGAAAGTGAATATGACAAATGTAATTGTCTCAAAATTCCATCGGGAGCAAAGGTTGGGGTTCCTTATTGAGGCGATAAACAAGAAAGAGATGTCGTTTTAAATATTTCTATTATAGTAGCACTATATTTATAATCCAAATCACCATATTCAAAACAATTCTCAGGCCTGAGGTATCAAATGCACAACAGACCACTTTATGCACTTAAAAACACCATTTTGGTGTCACCGGAAGCAATACTGCCAAGAAGGCACTTAAGATGACCCAACTCTGGACACCATCCCGGTACCATTGGTCACTAAATTTGTGGCATGATGTGCGAGACCTTGTGACAAAAAACAGTAGCACATGTTTCCAAACACATGTCAGCGTGACCACAAATAACTGAATCCTCCAACTCATTGCATAAAGGCCATTAGCAACAACTGCAATTTCAAAACTGGTCGTACCACATGGAAATCTCTATAGGCTGACGATTTACCCATGACAATCCTGAACCACTAGCTTCAAATCTGAGATCACCAAGAACAACTAAGATTTTATCCTGGAGAAATTTCAAAGGGTATCGATGTGAAAATGGTTGGGTTCTGAAGATCAAAGATGCGTTAAACATCAATAAGAGGGGGGGAGGGCTGAAAAGGTGACTACCAAATTCGATATCTTTGTAATTGCTTTAAGAGGCTAGTGCAGAAATGTAAATTCTCTAGACATGCAACTAGATGATACACCTTATATGATGTGATGCAACATGCTAGCAAACTACACAAGGCAACAAACAAGCAAGTAAATAGCAAGAAGTAGAGGTAGGGTTAGAAAAAACTAAAAGTGATAGAGACAAAGATGTAATTCGAAGTTCGTACTCTTGTGGGAGTGCTAATTAATCTCCATGGGAGAGGTGAGGAACAACGAATGCCTCACCTAAGTCCCCAAGAACTTTGGTCAACGATCCTTGGGCGAGGCTCCCTTGGGAGGGATGGCACAACTGTTGATTGTCCATGGAGGAGGCGCATTTGCAAACATCTCTCTTGGGGCACCATTGAAGCAGGAGGCAATCCTTCGTATTATGTCGATATCATGGACAATGGTGGCGGAACAAACCTATCATTTGTTAGTTGGGGCCACCGTCGACATTCTTTGAGAAGAGACCCGAGATGAATACCCCTCTCATCATGACTTCACGGCGACGATGATTTTGATCACAACTGAAAATGGCAATAAGCTAGTTTGAACAGCATCAATCTATACTCGAATCCATGAAGACATTCTCTTCCCGCCCATGAGAAAACCCATGGGCAGAAAATCGTGCCCATGTCCAAACATGATTAACATACATTGATATGGATATACATTGGGTCCTCTCAACATGTATATGTAATACCTTGGGATACAACAAAAATGCATGCAGATTCTAAGATTAGCACTCCAGACAATATTATAGCACAGGTGCACAATAATCAATTCTCATTCAAAGGTCCTCACGAAGTGACATAGCATCGCATCAAATTTTTCTTAGGAAATGATGTAGCACAACTGTTGAAGATGGTGGACTAAATTACGATGGTAAATTTTTCTTTGCTTTTTTGATAGAAAAATTATGATGGGGAAATCAAAGTCCACCTTATGGGATGAGGCGTCCGGATCCATCAACCTTGAAGTCCAAGGCGATGAAGTAGAAGACTCGACTCTTGGGGTAGAGGACAAATAGATTTGATCTCCCACAATGTTAGAGATGAGGTGGAGGGGCCGAGGAAGAGGTCTGTCTTAGCGAGATTTCATCGATATGAGTTGAGGAAGCTATCCTGAACATTGTACGGATTCACGTGTGTCACCCCTACGTGGTATGCCAACTGTTGATGTTTCATACCAGCAGTGTCATTGAGAGACGACTGCTTTTTCAGAGGGGCAAACACATGGGGGATAAACATGGAGAGGCGAAGAAAAGTGGAACTACCCTGGTTCAACCCCATCATGGACGAGGTAAGACTCTACTCCAACCTCTAGTGTTGTATTGAACTGATGCTTGAGGATTGCGGAGATCGCCAAAGAGTGTGTTACTTTGGGTACATGCTCTTGTCCTAGCGGCGAAGAGGTTTGTGATGGTGGTAGGTGTGGAAAACCTAGTTATAGGGTTCTATCTTTTCAATCTCTCCCATCTCGGTAAGGTCCCTGGCTCTCCTTATATGTTTGGTCGAGCTAGGGTTACATGGATTTGGGGCATGTACAACATACCTAAAGGGAGGTTCTCATCTCTTGGTCTCCCAACCCATGACTCGGCATCCTGTTCTTTGCAGGCTTGGCCAAGCGTGAAAGCACACCCCCTGGACTGTCTCAGGCCTCACCAGAGCAACTTAGGCCATTATGTAGATGTGCGACATACTCTTCCTCGTGGTTGGGTTGATGTGTCATTCCTCTATCATGCCTTATCCTTATCAAAAGTGACATCGCTTATTCCAAGGATGTGGCCTTACTTTAGATCATTTTTGCAAGTTTCTTATGCATATGTAGTAGCGCCGATAGTGCCTAAGCCTCCCTTTGTTAGATTTAGCCACGAGCATGTTGTTAGATTCACTTCACAAAAGAAAATCAAGCACATAATGTCGCCTACAACATGGACTACAAAGATCACTTGGCGATTATCTCTTCTAAAGAAGGTCAACCAAAAATGAACAATTATAATTGGCCTCGCACAATTGATTTATGGAATGAAGGCTCTAGCTTAGGGATTGGACAAGCATCAGTTTGTCAAGAGTCAACTACTTTGTGATAACTGAAAGATCGTGGATGGCTCCTAGACGGGGAGGGGGGGGGGGGTGAGTAGGCGCTTTAAAATAATTACGGTTTAGGCTTGAACAAATGCGGAATAAACCTAGCGGTTAATTTGTCAAGCACCAAACCTATAAAAACTAGGCTCACCTATGTGCACCAACAACTTATGCTAAGCAAGATAAAAAACTAAGTGATAGCAAGATATATGACAAGAAACAATATGGCTATCACAAAGTAAAGTGCATAAGTAAAGGGCTCGGGTAAGAGATAACCGAGGCACGCAGAGACAACGATCGATGTATCCCGAAGTTCACACCCTTGCGGATGCTAATCTCCGTTTGGAGCGGTGTGGAGGCACAATGCTCCCCAAGAAGCCACTAGGGGGCCACCGTAATCTCCTCACGCCCTCGCACAATGCAAGATGTCATGATTCCACTAAGGGACCCTTGAGTGCGGTCACCGAACCCATACAAATGGCAACCCTTGGGGGCGATCACCGAACCCGTACACTTTGGCAACCCTTGGGGGCGGTCACCTACACCCGTCAAATTGTTCGGGGCAATCTCCACAACCTAATTGGAGACCCCGACGCTTGCCCGTAACTTTACACCACAATGATTGAGCTCCGAACAACACCAACCGTCTAGGGTGCCAAGGCACCCAAGAGGAACAAGCTCTAGGGTGGCCAAACACCCAAGAGTAATAAGCTTCTCAAACTTCACTTCCATGTATTACCATCGAGAACTCAAATCGATGCACCAAATGCAATGGTAAGGGCACACGGAGTGACCAAGTCCTTCTCTCCCAAATCCCACCAAAGCAACTAATGTTAGGGAGGAAAAAGAGAGGAAGAACAAAAGAAGAACACCAAGAACTACATGATCTAGATCCAAGGGGTTCCCCTCACTTAGAGGATAAAGTGATTGGTGGAAACGTGGATCTAGATCTCCTCTCTCTTTTCCCTCAAGGACTAGCAAGAATCATTGGAGGGATTGAAAGTTAGCAAGCTCGAAGAAGGTCAAGAATGGGGGAAGAACACGAGCTAAAGAGATAAAGTTCATTGGGGAAGAAGACCCCCTTTTATAGGTGGGAAAAAAATCCAACCGTTATGCTCACAGCCCGCACAGAGCGGTACTACCGCTAGGGGTAGCGATACTACCTTAAAGGGTAGCAGTACTGCTACTTGCGAGCGGTACTAAAAAGATACATCCGTGCCTACCACCACTGGACTTGTGACGAGTCTTTGGTCCGGAGCGGTACTACCGTTGTAGTAGCCGCCGTAGTACCACTCTGGAGCGGTAGTAAAAAATTACATCCGCTCGTGTCCGCGGTAGTACCGCTGCAGCCTTTTCAGAACACCAAAACTGCCACAACTTCTGCAAATGGACTCCGAATTCAACGAAACGAAGTTTTTTGGAAATCTAGCGACATGGGCTAACACAATATTGATAGAAATATCAATAAGAAGCAAATTATAAAAGTCCCATGAGAAAATGGTGAGAACCCTTCCTCGAAAAAGACCGGTAAAACTCCAACACCGAATACGCGATAGAAGAATCATATGAAATCCGTTTTCGATGAACTAGAGCTTGTCATGAAGATAACCACAAGCTCTAAAACCTCAAAATAAAAAACAAATAAGAATCAAGAAAGATGATGCAAGGATGCAATGGTTTGAGCTCTCGACAAATGATACGATCACGCTACTCACTTGAGAGCCCCCCTTGATAGTACGGCTATCAATCCTATAACCCGGTCTCCAAACTATCACCATGAGACCGGTAAAATATAAAACCTATCAAGGGCAAACCTTTGCCTTGCACGAAGTCCACTTGAGCTAGATGATGATGATCTTGACTCCCTCAAGTTGGACCACCTTTCTTGATTGTGTTTGCTCGATGAAGACTAGTTGATTGCTCCCCCATACTCCACTATGGGTGAGCCACTCTTTGGAACATTTTCACAAGTCCATTATCACCACAATGGACGGAAATCTTCAAGCACTTGATCTCTTCATGATGCATCACTTGAACCTGCAAACCGCAACCTAACCCCACAAAGAACTCTCACGAAGACCATGGGTTAGTACGCAAAGCGTAATGGACAATGCTTACCATACGATGGGATCACTTGATCCCTCGGTACATCTTGTACGCTTTGTATGTTGATCAACTTGATTCACTCTTGACTTAGTCTTGATCGACCTTGAATCTTTCCAACTCTCTACATTTGGATGATGTCTTGAAGGTAGACATGAATGATCACACAATCTTCTTCTTCAAGACATGCTTGCAATAAGCTCAACACTCACATGACCAATCTTTGGATAATTCCTTAATAGCACCTTGGTCAACTCATAAGCTCCTTGAAACCAACACATGGACTTCAAGAAAAGCCTATAGACAAATCCCTCAAATATAACTCAATGCAACCATTAGTCCATAGAGAATGTCATCAATTACCAAAACCACACATGGGGGCACCGCATCTCCTTTCAATAACTATCTTTCCTAGGTACCTTTCTTTTTTTAATCACCGAAGAGAATTCTTGGGTGAGAATTAATACCGTCAATGAATGGAACAAACTCGTCCTTTTGTATGATCATATGATTGGTGCATCCACTATCGATGACCCATTTATTTCCATGAGAGGCATAGTCCTACAAAGAAGACCATGCCTAGGGTTTAGGTACCTATTTTTAATGGGTCCTCTCACGTTAGTAACAATAAGTTTAGGAACCCAAATGGTCCATTGCACACAATAAGACAAATCACTAACATATTGAGCAAATACATTTCCATCGTTGCCCGAAGCACAAAGGATGGGTCCATCGTGATGTCAAACTTGTCATGGGCCATATGAATCTTAGTAGCCACATTGACCATGACATTCTCTTTCCGAACATTTTCCATGTACTCTCGGCACAAATGTAGTCTTTGGCTTTTGTTGACTTTGCATAGCTTGGCTCTTATTTGACTTAGGTGAGTACCCAAGCCATTTCTTTTGGGAAGTCTCCTTTTGGTTTCACAAGAGCTCATCAAGTGTTTCATTGCCTTGAATGCAAGAAACCAAACCTTTCTCAAGTTGATCCTTGATCTTCGCACTCCCCTTTAATAATGATGCTATATCACAAGTGGGGTTAGTGGTGTAACCATCAATATGAATAACAATAGGAGGGTTAGTTAAATACTTCTTATAATTAGCTTGAAGATCCTTATGAGATATTATATTTAATAAGCTCTCCGTTGATGATTTCGATCCTCTTTAGAGGTGACCAAAATCAATCTGAAGCTTCTCTTAACAAACTTCAAGAAATTGGTTAGAAGCTTTGTACTCCTTTAGCAATTTAAGGATAGTATCATTCTTTTCTTTTTCTATGTCAAGTTCAATTTCAAGAGACATGTGAGAGTCTTTCTCTAAATAGACTGCACTCTTGAAAGTATCTACTAAGAGCATCTCTAGCAGATCCTGCATATCACTGTCCCACAAAACTAGTTTACGGTTACCCCTAAAATCGATTTGTGGTATCACAGAGGCTACGATAGAACAAACACCAGAAATTCCTACTGTAAAAATGAATATTCCATCCGCGACCACTTCCGCCACTCCATGGCCGCCGGCCCCCAATGGCGTCCTTGAGCTCGCATCCATGGTGGAGCTGCCGCGACCACCCTGAGAGCTCAAGGGAGCGATGGCTGTCGGGCCCCGGCGGCAACCTCGAGCCCACATACATGGAGGAGCTTTCACATCCACCTGAGAGTTCGAGGGGCACAATGGTCATTAGGAATGAGGTAAGGAAGGGCGGGAGACATCGGTCGACTGGTCGGCGGCGGCTGGGACATCCAGAATTGGGCACTTGTGGCGACGACGGTAGCGATTAACATGATACTTCCCTCTTGCTAACGATTTTCTTGTATAGAGGGAACTATTAAATTTACATCCGAAACTGCATATCTTGAGGACGATGATTTTAGGGGGAGCTGTACAATATTTTTAGGACGAGTCTGTTTAGCGGGATCTGGAATGGACGTTTTTTTGCCTGATCATGTAAAATAATGGTTATTTTACAGTTCGGGGGTCTTTTGCATGATTTGCTAGGCAAGCTCTAACTCCTTCTCTTCAAGGAGGAGGTCTTCTTGATAGAGAATGTTGTCCTTGGACTTAGAAAATTCTTTGATAAACACTAGAAATCACAAGATCTTTCCCTTTTAGAGCCAACGAAATATCGTAGGCCTCTTGACCTTCTTCGTCCAGACCATTCTCACTAACACATCGAATTTAATTTCAACTTGAATATTTGGGGAAGATGTAAGGGGAGAGGGATCTAGTGCCTTTACTTCTCGTGCCATGAGACACCTATGTTGTGTCTCCTCTTTGATGAGGTCATGCATATTTGAAAAGAGTAGCGGGATTTTCGGTGTAGACTCTTGCTAGATCGATAACACCAACAATTTTGTCTTGGGCCAAATCATCATTGGAAGTGCGCTCTTATCCAATGAGTCCCTAGCCTTCAAATCACTCCGATATGGCTTGCCCACACTGTGATAGGGCTTCTTGGGCTTGGTAGGCTCTTCATGCCTTGACTCAAAATCGGGCCCCTTTAGCTTGGGGCAACCCTTGACAAAATATCTTGGATCGCCGCAATTTGAGAAAGTTTTCCTAGTGGAGAGGGATGCCTTGGTGAACCTTCTTCTTGCGCCTTCTCGAGTTTGAAAGCTCTTATCCATGAGGGTCAAGTTCTCCAAACCATTGGATGCTTTCTTGGAATACTCTTTGTCATCTTCATCATCGGTAGGATATTCTCTAGAATCAATGGTTGGCTCAAGGGTTGTCTTGAGGGCCAATGAATCCCTGGTCATGATTGATTGAGCCATTCACATATCTTCCTCCATATTGAAAAAGTTCTCATGGGAGACAAACAATGAGAGCAAGTCATATTGTTTGAGATTTATATAGTCGGGCCGTTGTTGGATATAGAACACCATGTTAGTATGATTTGGCATGACGAAACTTACCAATTTCTCATCGATGAAATATTCTAGGGCCAAGATGATGTCATATCTCTTCAAAACAAGTGTTAGATCATTGAATCTTGTATAGATGTTGGGTTCTTATTTTCCGATTCCAAACAAATCCATCTTGCTCTTCAAGACGGTGAGGTTGGAAGTCTTGAGACTTGAGATGCCTTCATGATATCTCTCAAGGGCCCCCTTGGTAGTGTCATGGAGTGAATGTAGTTGACAACAATGGGATCAACACTCTTGATAATCATAGACAAAACAAGGAATTTAAACTGCCCCGCCTTCGTTTCCGATGGTGTAGATGTATCAGACACACTCCAGAATAGTATGTTCATTCGAATAATTTGGGCTTGTAGACTCAGAAAATTTGGAGTCTACTATTCTAGCATCTTCCAGGTTTCAACAAACAGGCCCTATGGGATGTATTGACATTCACTCTCTCTTCAATAAACTCAATGGGAGGGCTAGAGCTTCAAGATCCGGTCGAGTAGCTCCAGTCACGGATTCACTAAGTGTCATTATTAAGAGGGGCAGCAAGCCTGTAAACAGACCCTATGGGATGTACTGCCATTCACTCTCAGTTCAATAAATTCAATTGAAGGGCTAGAGCTTCAAGATACGATCAAGTAGCTCTAGTCTTGGATTCGCGGAACCGTTCAGACCAACATCAAGAAACAGAAGTTTGTAGTTGACCTTGGGAAGTACCATATGATTCAAGTCGAT
This sequence comes from Triticum aestivum, assembly GCF_018294505.1. Classification (NCBI taxonomy): domain Eukaryota; kingdom Viridiplantae; phylum Streptophyta; class Magnoliopsida; order Poales; family Poaceae; genus Triticum; species Triticum aestivum. Next base: position 553,175,583 of record NC_057813.1, read on the forward strand.
GACCGATTCTTTTGCTTCTCACAATATAGTACAAGGCCGCGCCCCATCTAGGCGAGTGAACCTACCGAAAAACATTAAAGATTCATTTTGTTGAGTGTACAGTGACATTAGATTCATTCTGTTGAGTGTACAGTGACATTAGCTATAAGGTTGTCATACACACCCGTCAACCCAACTTTGTGTCTTAACTAGGGGTTCAAAGTTATGTGTAATGTCTAGTTGTCTTGGCGGTGACAACATGTTCTTTCAGACATCAGTACACACACGTATATTCAATGAAATAATAAGAGGTAACTTACTATAGTAAGTGCTTCTAAGTTCGGCGCTAGTAGTCACATTGACAAAGTTGCAACCTGCCTTTGCTCAAACGTTCTTCCATGGAGCACTAGCTCCCACTCCAACAACGAGGTGGTTTAGCTATCTACTTGCACAAATCAACCACTAAAAAACACTATTTGGTCCCTTCGTTTCTATTTTTGGATTCCATGCATCAAAGAAGTAGATGAGTTCTAGATCTCTGGTTGTACGCAAAAATATATGTTTTGGTCCCTCAACTATTGGTTGATGGTATATTTGGTCCCTGAAATTTTGTACCATACATATTGAACCCTGAACTTCGAAATTAGATAAATTTGGAACATGTTCTCAATCGATGAGGTATGATTGTTGACATGTGGTGGTTGGAAAAAATATACAATGGAAATTATAAAAGTAGAGGGAAAATATTTTCTCACTTTTCTTTCTAAAAGATAGAAAACCCCTTCAATTTAGAAATATTTAGGAATAATAGGGGAAACATTGACAATTTAAAAATAGATAAGAGACTGATAAACAGGAAAACATGAATAGGCCTTTTTTTTGTTATCCCTAGGAAATTGATTGATTGTAGATTTGTTCCCATGGAATACAATACCATTAACCTTGAACTCTAAACTTTTAAACTAGTCAAATTTAATTTGGTCCATCGCCTCAGTCAAAGTGGTATGAACGATGGCATGGTGGTCATTAGGAAATCACTTGTACAAGTGGAAAACTAAAAGTTAGGGGAACACTTTTAATATATAAAAACTAAATAAAATATGTGAAAATTAAAATTAAAAATATTGGGATAATATTAAGAGTCGAGGACTACATAAATGTATAAACAAATGAGAAAAAGAGGAACTCATTATATCAAGCATTAATCATTGCTTTAGTAAGGATATGCAAACATGATAAAAACATTTTCGGTACCTTGATTTTTCTATCGATAGTACCTTGACCACAATACCATAATCTAGAAAGACAAACTTTGAATTGGGAAAATTTGGTCCATGATCTCAGTGAAATTTTATGATCTCACATGGTAGTGGTTAGAAAACATTTATGCAACAAAAAATATTTAATATTGATCAATTTTCTTAACAAACTATAGTTTCTCTTAAACATAGGAAAAAAAAGAGATTTAGTCTTCTTGAATAATATAGGTACCAATGATTACTAAAGAATAAATTGAGAAGACTCGGGGGAGGGGGCATAACCTGAAACACTATTTGTTGCTTTCTTTCGAACATTTACATCTTGATGGTGTACTTCTCATTTGTCATCTCGCGGAATTTGGTCATGTCTTAAATTTAATTCTAAATATGGACCTTATAAAAAAGAGACCAACCATTTTGTTTGGCCTCTAAGCTATTGGTGGATTATAGATTTGGTTCCTTAGAAAAGATTTATAGAAGATGAATTACTGAAAAGTACCTTTCTTAATAAACTGAAATTTATTTAGGTAAAATAATAATTGATTTTTTGAACAATAATGGTGACATTGGTTATTTGAAACATCTAAGAATTCAGGAAAACGAGAAACTCATAAATTTTTTAAAATAAAAATTTAGGAAAAGGGAAAAAAGTAATATAGTAAGACTAATTGAGGATTAAAACCTTATATGTTAACTTTTTTTGTTTTCATTTTAAATTCTTATGACTTTGGTCACTTTGTTCTTGATTTTTTGAATCATTACATTAATAATTTCCCTATTTAGGTATCTTTCTATAATATATCTATTTCCATTACCTTTTTTGATATTTGTATATATTTGTAAAACATTATTAATATCTCATTGCCTTGTTTTGTCTTATATTTAATTTTTCTTCTTCTTATTGTGGTGCCCCATGTACAAACCACACCGTCAGTTCATTCATTTTGAGTTTTTGACCCACTAAAGAAGTTAAGTCATTTTGATTAAGAAATCAAATCTATCTATTTTCAAAACTTTAGTCACCACGTGTGTTCTAGAGTTGGGGGTATCCAATCTGGCATCGATCGATAGTAGATGGATAAAAAGATAAATCATTTTCAAAGTAAAGGCCTCCTTTGGTTTATAGGATAGGAATATTATAGGAATAAACAAATCAAAAAAAAAGAGATGGCATGTATCTTAATTTCTATAGGGAATGAGATAACACTTGATTCCTAGGATAAGAATTTTTTCATTAGGTCTAGGCTAATGTTTTTTCCTTTTAAAGTTCCTATCCTTCACATGAATATGAATCAATCAAAGGGTTTCAAAGGAATTTTCTTCTGAAAATTCCTTCTTTAGAAATTCTATAAAGTTCCTCTAAACCAAACGGGCCGAAAAAACCTTCCATGCCACACATAAATGACACGTCACCCCACGAAGCGGGCGTTCATCATCTATCAGACGAACCCCAGCTCGTGCATAGAAGATCCCTGGCCCCTTTGTCCGCTTTGCACGATGAACACCAGACTTTCGAGGCAGGAGAGGAGAGTGGGGAGCACTGACAGGTTCTAGACCAAGTGGTGTCAATGCCATGCCATGCAGCAGCCGCAGCTGCAGGAGCAGAGGAAGCCAGGAGCATACCGCGACAACGAGACAGACACCAACTGTAAACGCCAAGGCCACAGGCTAGCAGGAACCCCATCCATCCACTGCTGAAGCTTCTCTCGCCATAATTAGCACTGTTCACAGTGACCTGGCTTTACACGAGAATAGGCTGGGCCCGAAACACAGCGGCTCTCTTGGCCTCGATTGCCTCCTCGTGGCGAGATGTGCGCCGTCCGCTCGTACCTAGACGGCGGCGATGATGGTCCCGCGCTAAATGACATTCTTGGGATTGTAAACCCCATTGGTTATACGTACACTAGTGGCTTAGCGGCTGCTTCCTTCACGTCACAATTCCCGCTTTATGTTCTTGTAACAACCCCTAGCTGTTGTTTCTTTAAAGATAAAAGAAATACAGGGTACTACCTCCGTATAAGGAAGAATTACATGTCGCACACCAGTACAAACGCACTCACACGAGATCTCGAAATATGCTTTCACCCGCTTTACAAATAAAATATGTCCATACAGCAACAAAAAATTAAGAAGTATACTGGGACAATATCAGAACATGCCAAAAAAAAGCATAAAAGAAAGATGAAATGGACCACCATGTGTTCGGAAGCGAGGCAAGACGGCGCATGGTAGTAGTCAGTGTGTCCAACATGAGTCCAAGCCGATCAAGATCCTGCTCTCTAGAGAGCGGGTGCCAGTTCTGCAACAATATGAGGAATTTGAAGATAGAGTCGAGGCCGACTTAAAAAAGGCCCGCTCAATCACCATCTTGTTACGCGTCGTCCACAGAGTCCAAGCTAGGGTTGCGAAGACAAGCCACATGAGGCATCTCCTCCTTCCGATCAGGTTGGCACGAGTTTGTAGGAACCCGGCTAGGTCGAGGGCCTCCAAGTCAGGCTCGAGAGCCTCACGAACCAAGCTCCACATGAATGTCGTCGTGGTGCAGGAGAATAAGATGTATGTCCCGTCTATGGAACACCATAAAGGGGACACAACCCGTCACCAGGGACGTATCGCTTGAGAACATCCGTCCCAGATGGGAGGCAATCCCGTAGCAGTTGACAAACAAAAATCTTGATCTTCAGTGGAATGGGCGCTTTCAATAGTGGAAAGGTCCAGGACAGAGATGGCCGTCGGCATAAGGCATGCTATATCGAGCAAACCAAGAAGATCCCCGAGGTGGTCAACCGCCAAGACACGCTGTCCGGATAATCCGCGAGCAACGAAGGGAGGGTGTCCCACAAGTTGAACCACTCAACGGTCTCCACGGGCCCAAATATACGTCGAAACAAGATGTTCCACTAGCCATTGTGGGCCATCGTGAAGATCAACGCCATTGGATCCGAGCAGATAGCGAACGCATTGGGAAACTCCATGCACAGTGGAGAGCCGCCAACCCACGGGTCAATCTAGAAGAGGGTCCCCTCCCCATTGCATATGGATACAGAGAGTCCATTGCGGATCTCATGTTTGATATGTGATACTCCTTTTTATTGATCTGGTATTGGAACTAAAAGGAGTATCCCGCACCTATTTCCCCAAAGGTGACCTTGGGTTATCGGATCCACGAGAGAAGATTCCCTTGAAGCGATGGTCTCTAGCAAGCTTTTGTCAAACTGTCAAATCTAGCTTTTGACCGGATCAACAAGCAAATAGTGATTCAAACACTTATAATAAAAGGAGGTATGGGTATGAGGTCTTATGCTTACAACCATGTATTTGCGATGGGATCAAATATAATATTCATTTCGGCATTGGAAGTCACCCGTCGAGATGTGCTTGTTACGGATCAAAGTGAGGGATATGTCCAAATAACATCTTGGCCGACATGGGTCCTGCATCAAGAATCACTTGTCCTACTGCAGGCCCTATCCATCACGTGGGGTTACCTCGATAATTAAGATAATGAAATCAGATAAGAGCTTTGGGCGTTTAATAACTACACCTCATTTATCCCCAAGGATATGATCCATGTTACCCTACTAAACATTACTGTCACCGGTGTTCGGTATAACACTTCACGGTCACGTCGCTCCTAGCCTTACCGATGCTTGATCTCCATGATCCTGGGTACCTGCAGGATGAAGATCGCATACAAGACAGGAGACATCTTCACAGAACAATTTTATTTCACACATATGGGATGTTATATCAAAGTCTTCCATTGACCCCCTGAACAAATACCTCAGGTTGCAAGGATTATGCCTCAACCCATACCTTACCGAACTACTCGCGCATGGAGACCAGATCGTAGGAAGAAAACATTGAAGAACACACCTTGAGATTGATTGATTGCAATATCTCTTACAATGGATGCCTTGTGCGATGCACGATTACAAGTATGATTGGAATGGAGGAGCACTATGGTGGTGATGGAGATGGCGACTGCTAGGGTTTGCAAATGAAGAAGAAGAGGTCTTTGCTGTTTTGTTCGTCGTCTGGTGCTCTCTCTATTGACATTTCGATGGGGTCCCGTTAAAGAAAGTTGTTTAGGTGGACGATGTCGGGGTCACGATCCTGACAATGAGTACTAGGGGTATGAATGGGGCATATCCTAGCTACATCACGGTGTAACACTCGGTGTTTAACGAGTTCAGGCCCCTCTCGATGGAGGTAAAAGCCCCACGTCTCGTGCTCAGAGGCTTGGTTTGATTTGTTGGACATGGATACAAAGATTTTTCATGTCTGTCCGTGGAGTGGGGTGCAACTTATATAGAGTGCACTACATCCCCATGTCTCCTATGCCGCCAAGGCATTTAATGACACTGAATGGGTCAGTTACAGGTAACAGTAGCTATAATGAGCCTCTACTATTACAGTTACAGGTAACGGTAGCAATGACTCTACTTAATGGATGACTTAGGACTCCTCAACTGCTACATCTCCCATGATGCCCTCCTGCCTTCTATGTCCAAGTGGAGGTCCATCAGCCGGGTGGCGTGTAGCCGTCTGAGTGAACTTCCTGATGTATGCATCCGAGTGTTGGCATGGTCTAGGGACTCACCTATGATGGTGGTGGGCCCCATGTGGGTCCCAAATGATGGGTTCTTGAAGCTACCTGTAATACGCGACCACATCATTATCCCCCGAATTGGTTGATGTTTTGTAGGATGAACAGGTCGATCTTTCGGTTAGGTCCGAGTACGGCAGGAGCACCCGGAATATGTTTCCGAATCATGCTCAATGTTCCTTGGACGAAAACACAATGAGTTCTGGATTAGAGGTTTACCTAGATGGCCGGGTGCTGTTGATCGTCGAGAAAAAACCCGGTGGCATTCGTTTTGTCTCTAGGAGGAGATAGACTAGTAGCCCGAGTGAGAGCATGCCATTACAACCCGAGTGGCGAGGCCGACACGTGGTATAACTCTCCGGAGAGACGCCACTCCTTATCCTAGGGGAACGCCATCGTAGTCCTTCTATGAGTTTAGGTTTATGAGTCATGCGCCTTGGAGCCTACTGAGAGGGCCAAGTGAACCCGCGGAGGGGCGTCAAGCCCATCACATAACGATCCTGAAGTTGACTTCAGTCAGGTGTTTAGCATGGCCGAGTGCACGGGTCCCCACAGAGGATGGTCAGTCGAACTGACGTGTGTCCTTTAGGAAAGGAACTGCAGGTAATAAATAGGATTGATTCATCCCGGGAATCTCGATATTTGAATTCGTGCATTCGCACGCAGAAGCAGTAACGACGTGTGTTACTGGGGAAAGTGGGGGGCGCGGCTCTTCGATTTTTGCGCGTCCGATCCTCCACGTGCCACTGTTTCCTTGTGCGCTGCTCCGCCATGTGCTCCATTGATCTGAAGATCTGCTGCGCAGGATCCGTCTTTAGATATGCCCTGGGGTATAAGAGATTTGGGGCCCGAGGTCGGGACCTCATATCCCCTTTCTTCCTCCTCGGCTCCTCCACTTCTCTTCTCCACTCGAGCACGTAGGACCTCCGTAGCGATGGCGAAGGATTCAACGAGCATGGCGGACTGGCCGAAGAAGGCAGGGAAGGACACCTCTTCCAGTTCAGGAGCCGCGGCAGGGGGGCGCGGCGGGGACTGGTTCCCCTCACGTCTGTCGGCTCGACGACTGGAAGAGCTTGCGGAGGAAGGGCTGATTCTGCATGAGGGTGGCCTCGCCCAAGAACGGGAGAGGTCGAGCCGGCGCCTCAAGAGGACGAGCATGTCCTTCTCGTCACCCACATTGAGCGGGGCTTCTCGATGCCTCCCCACCCCTTTTTTGAGCGTTCCTGGACTACTTTGGTGCGCAATTCCATCATCTTCCTCCCAACGCCATCATCTATCTCTCGGCTTTTGTCTCTCTTTGTGAGAACTTCTTGGGTTGTTCGCCCCATTGGGGTCTCTTCAAGTACATATTTACTTGTCGGTCAATGACCGTCAAGAAGGACTCGCCGACCGGTGAGAAGACCAATGTCACCCAGTTGTGCGGGGGACTGGGCAGCCAGGTTCGCGACGGAAGATCTTTCCCGAAGATGAGCTTCTCTAACTCCATCAAGGGGTGGCAGGGTACCTGGTTCTATTGCAGGGATGTCCCCAGTGCCAGCACTCGGTCGGGCCTCCCGCCGTATTCCTCGGGGAGAGTGAGGGCTCCTCCGTCCCTCTCTATGGCGAAGGAGGAGAAGGCAGATGTCGACATCTTGTCCACTGCCCTCATCAGGGATGTGAACGCCGGTGTCAACGGGATGGACTTGCTGGATATGTTCCTCACTTGGCAGATCCAGCCACTGCAGGACAGGGCCATCCGATGTGGATGTACGAGGGGTCGAGTGACATAGAGCAACAGTACTCAGAGAACTCCGACAAGAGTGACGATGAGGAGGAGAGCGACGAGGAGGAGAGCTCTGAGGAGGGGGAAGAGGCGGAGTCCTCTCCGTCCTAAGAGGCTGCCAAGGACCCCGCTAGGCACTGCTTGATCTGAAAGGGAAGGCGAGTGGACATCCGACCGCTTTAGGGCAGATGACTCGGAGTTCCAAGCGTGCTCGTGCCGAGGCGGAGAGCTCGGTGAGAAGCAACCCCAGTTACCCAAGAAAATCTCCGCGAAGCCTCGGAAGGCCGCAGTGCCTTGGATCAAAGTGACAGTGCCTGTGACCTCCACATGAGTACTCTCGTCATTTTGATTTTGGTTGTTGCATTCATCCGGCTGATTGCCAAGTGCCGTTTGATCTTTGCAGTAATGACACCTCGAAGACATCGGCGGGCCCACAGGCTCACAGGTAGGACCAAGGTGATGCCAATGCGGCTGACGTTGCCACTTCCAAAGGTAACTTTATGCCGACTGCTCATGGTTCCTGAATATCTTCTGAATGATCTTCGTTGACTTTTCTGGTTCGTGTAGTCATGCAGCTCCACCAGAAATCATTCACCTAGACGATGATGAGAGGAACGACACGTCCAACCCAGATGGCACCAAGGAGTAGGTGTCGAGTGCTGACGTGCCGCTGTCGGATGCTTCCCCTCGCCAAGTGACCCACGTTTCTCCGGCGAAGGCCACCACGAAAACTACAGGGTGGAGTCCTCTTGCTCCAAGTGGCTCCGCGTCCATGACCGCAGTGATCCCGGCTGCAGGGGCTCACTGGTTCCTCCGAGTGGATCGGCGATGGTCCCAGCTGAGGGAGTCCTGGATAAGGGGGTATCCGGACGGCCGGACTGTATACTTCGTCCGGACTATTGGAGCGTGAAGATACAAGACTCAAGACTCCGTCCCGTGTCCGGATGGGACTCTCCTTTGCGTGGAAGACAAGCTTGGCGATCTGGATATTATATTTCCTTCCTTGTAACCGACTCCGTGTAAAACCCTAGCCCTCTCCGGTGTCTATATAAACCGGAGAGGTTGGTCCTTAGAAGGCCGATCACGATCACAATCACAATCATAACCCTCATAGGCTAGCTTCTAGGGTTTAGCCTCTATGATCTCGTGGTAGATCTACTCTTGTACTACTCATATCGTCAATATCAATCAAGCAGGAAGTAGGGTTTTATCTCCATCGAGAGGTCCCGAACCTAGGTAAACATTGTGTCCCTTGCTTCCTGTTACCATCAGCCTAAGATGCACAGATCGGTACCCCCTACCCGAGATCCGCCGGTTTTGACACCGACATTGGTGCTTTCATTGAGAGTTCCTCTGTGTCGTTGCTGCAAGGCTTGATGGCTCCTTCAATCGTCAACAACACGGTCCAGGGTGAGACTTTTCTCCCCGGACAAATCTTCGTGTTCGGCGGCTTCGCACTGCAGGCCAATTCGCTTGGCCAACTGGAGCAGATCGACAGCTACGCCCCTGGCCACCAGGTCAGGTTCGGAAACCTGAACTACATGGACGATGTCCGCGGAGACTTGATCTTCGACGGAATCGGGCCTGAGCCAGGAGCACCGAACAGTCACGATGAGCACGACTTAGACCTGCCATCGGACAACGCTCGGGATATTACCCCTGCGGTAGCCTCGGACCTAAATCCGGAGCAGACTGCATTGCCCAAGGATGGGTGGATGGACCCCGCCACGCAGGCCGCACACTCATCGGCGGTAGAGCCGAACACAGGTCTCACCCCTAAAGAAGCCTGTGACACCGGACCCCCAGACTCGTATCCGGCTGTAGGTTCTAGTCCGCGCGCTCTGGAGCCCGCCGAACCTAGATGGGCTCCCGTAATGGAGTTCACCGCTGCGGATATCTTCCAGCACTCGCCCTTCGGCGACGTGCTGAACTCGTTAAAATCTCTCTCTTTGTCAGGAGACTCTTGGCCGAACTATGTCCAGCTCGAGCGGGAAGCAGGCGACGAAGGAATTCGTTGCCCACCCACCACCCACTTCATTGCCACTATCGACGATGTATCAGACGTGCTTGACTTCGACTCCGAAGACATCGACGATGTGGACGACAATGCAGGAGAAGATTCAGAATCACTGGGGCGCTGGACTACCACCTCTTCATATGATATATACATGGAGGACACGCCCAAGGAGGACAACAGCGACAATCCGGAAGATAAAACCCCCGGGAAAAAGCCAAAGCGACGGCGCAGACGCCGCTCCAAGTCCAGCAATAGTAAAAATAGCGACAAGAGCGCCAGAAAAATCGACACCCCAGTCAACTCTGAAGGCAACAATGACCATATGGACCCAGCAATGGAGCTGGACGAGCCAGGTCACGCCGAACACAGCTCGGAGCAGGCGCCCGATCACAATGATCCCGAGGGACGAATTAACCAAACCGCCCCGGGACAAGAACACAGTCCGGATGACGATGCATTCATCATCCCGGAAACACGCTTGGAACGAGATAACCTCCACAGAAGGTTTATGACCACTGCGAGAAGTCTGAAGAAGCAGAAGCAACGGCTAAAGGCCACACAAGAAATGCTCAATCGCAGATGGAATAAAGTGCTAGACACTGAACAAAAGTACGGTGACGATCGCCATACAAAGAGCTATCCAAAAAGCAAGCTGCTGCCAGAATTCGATGACGAGGCTGTTCCACCAAAGAAAAACACGGCCAGGAGGCCAGACAAACCACTTCATAACCGCGACAGAGCAGCTACCGACGCACCTAACAACACGGCCAGGACTACCACTACCGACGCCGCACATGATTTACGCGAGCTCCTGGATAAGAAAGTCGGCGCGGCTAGGTCCATCTACGGATCTAAAGGACAGACCTCGGTGCAGGACTATGGTCACCAAAACGATCATACCGATCGGATACCAGTTCGGAATAAAGACCGAACACAACAACAGCCAACGGCATCCATAACACGTCCAGATATAGAGGGGCTGCCCACCCCCTGTGCTTCACTGAAGAAGTACTGGACCATGAATTTCCACAGGGTTTCAAACCTGTGAACATAGAGGCATACGACGGAACGACAGACCCATGGGTCTGGATCGAGGATTTTATCCTGCATATACACATGGCTCGCGGGGATGACCTCCACGCCATCAAATACCTTCCCCTCAAGCTAAAGGGACCAGCTCGAGACTGGTTGAAAAGCCTCCCCGAAAATTCAATTGGAAGTTGGGAGGAACTTGAGGACGCTTTCAGGGCCAATTTTCAAGGGACTTATGTCCGGCCTCCGGCTGCGGATGATTTAAGTCACATAATCCAACAGCCCGGAGAGTCCGCCCGCAAGCTTTGGAACAAATTTCTCACTAAGAAGAATCAAATTGTCGATTGTCCGGATGCCGAAGCCTTAGCAGCCTTCAAACACAGCATCCGTGATGAGTGGCTCGCCAGACACCTCGGCCAAGAAAAACCAAGGACAGTGGCAGCCTTAACAAGCCTTATGACCCGCTTTTGTGTGGGGGAAGATAGCTGGTTGGCCCGTAAAGGCACCAGCGACCCAAGCACATCAGAAATAAGGGATGGCAATGGGAAGCCACGACGCAATAAAAACAAGCGCCAAAACAAGGAAGAGAGCCCGGACAACACAACGGTCAACGCCGAATTCAAGGGCTCTCGACCAGGTCAGCAAATGAAGCCATTTAAAGGCAGTAAAGAGGGACCGTCCAGTCTGAACAGAGTCCTGGACAGACTATGCCAAATTCATGGCACCCCCGACAAACCTGCGAACCACACTCACAGAGAATGCCGGGTCTTCAAGCAGGCCGGTAAATTAAACGCCAAACACAAGGAAAGGGAATCACCAAGTGAAGACGAGGATGAGCCTCGCCAGCCGAACACTGGGGGACAGAAAAAATTCCCACCAGAGGTATAAACAGTAAACATGATCCACGCGACTCACACATCCACGAGAAGGCACGAATGCGCGCTCAGCGACGCATACGCTATAGAGCCCGTCGTACCCACACGTAACTACTGGTCGGCTTGTCCGATCACCTTTCATCACACGGACTGCCTAACTAGTATTCGGCACGGAGGATCAGATGCCTTGGTGATCGACCCAATAATTGACAGATACCATCTTACTCACGTCCTCATGGACGGCGACAGTAGTCTCAATTTAATATACCAGGACACTGTCCGCAGGATGAGGATAGACTCATCCAGAATCAACCAAAGCAACACCACCTTTGAAGGGGTGATACCAGGCGTTGAAGCCTACGGCAGGGGCTCCGTTGTACTAGAGGTAACATTCGGCTCCCCAGGCAACTCCAGAAGCGAAGAACTACTCTTCACCATCGCACCCTTCCAGAGCCGCTATCATGCATTGCTTGGGAGAACGGCCTTCGCCCACTTCAATGCAGTACCGCATTACGCCTACCTCACACTCAAGATGCCCTGTCCATGAGGCGTCATCACCGTTAACGGAAACACAGAGCACCCTTCACGCGCGGAGGAATACGCGACGGCCCCATCGGCCGGATTCTAAGCGGCCTCCAATACTAGAAAGCATGCCTGGTCGTTAAGACCACGCACATGGTTAGACGAGTCCGGCAGCCCGGATAAAACGGGTCCAGGGTGCCATATATGTAATCCCATAGAGGACACCAGGGGCTTCAGATATTTAATACATCCCCACTCTTGGCTTAACAGGCCAATGTCTTACACTTTTACTATCCACCGCACACTTACGAGTTTTCCTTTTTATAGACACAATTCGTGCGATACCCTTCCAGGAAACAGCAGAACGGAGACAAAGGCGCAGACATGCAGCAGGGCCCCGCTCACAGGTTTCTCTTTAGATTAAGCCCCTATGTAAACCTTTTTATTGTCTCTTGTTGTTTTCACATCCCATGGGTACTATACCCACAGAGATTACTGCCGTTCTTGGCATTTTTGCCACGACAGATTAATGCACGTACTTGGAACTACTGGGTTCATAAAGGGCATTCTTCAGCCCATTTTACGTTGGAAAGTCCGAATACCTTCGGGAGTGTTAGGCGTCACGAGTTTGGCCTTATATGCATCAGCTCCGAATCATGTCTTTGGTCAAATGTTGGGTTTGCCCAGCTCCTGGGTTTCCCACCTTACGTTCCGTTTTTATCGGCTAAGGCGGCCAAAGGAGAACTACTGCGATTGTGCCCTGGTTATTCCGGATGAGCACCTCAGTAGAGAAAGCCGAAAACTGACTGTCATGATACAACGAGAGACTGTTCAACCACTCGAAGACTCACCGGAATCTTTAGGATTCCTCCGCATTAACGAGGGACCGTTTCCCGGTCATGTACACATGCACCCGTATTCGGATGCACGCGAAGGTACCAGGGGCTACATAGTAGCCCCACCATTAAACTCCCAAGGCTAAGCGAAAGTGTTACAGCTATATAGTCCGGTTGCCTAGTTCGATGTGCGATCACCTCCTTAATGGACTAAGATGTTGGATCAAGTGTGATTACGCATATTTTTCGCGAACACCCCCGCATCATATGCGTGGGGGCTGAAGCCAACGACTGCTCACTTTCGGATTACACATATACATATAAACGGCCACACAGGAGACATAACAATACTTTCGGGCAAAAAGTATAAATATAGCCTTGTAATCAAAATAACATTGTCTTTACAATGACTCGATTTGTCACTCGAACAAGACATTCTTCGAGCACTGCGCCTCTATTAAGCGGGCACCATCTATTACCTGCTCCAAGTACTGCTCGGCTGGATCCTGGTCTCCTGCCGGATTCTGGGTTGCTACAATGGTGGCCTCCATATCTGTCCAATATGCTTTAACGCGGGCAAGAGCCATTCGTGCACCCTCTATGCACGCCGACCTCCTCAGGGCGTTGATCTGAGATACAACCCCAAGGAATTGTTGCACCAAACCAAAGTAACTGTCCGGCTTAGGCCCCTTCGGCCAAAGATGGTCTATTACAGACTGCATCGCAAGCCCGGACAACCTATGAAGCTCCGCCATAGCAGCCATCTTCTCACTCAACGGCAGCGGGCGCGTGGGAGCATTGAATTGCGACCAGAACAGCTTCTCCACTTCTTTATCACCTTGATCCTCGAAAAACTTGGCTGCATCAGCTGTACTCTTTGCCAAGTCCGCATACGCGTCTGCAAGACTCTAGTGTCCATCCAGGGGAGCATACTTCGGATCCAAAAACTTCGTCCGCAGTAAGTAGGAGCCCCCAGCCATGATTTTACCGGCCTGTCGAAGCTCCTCCCGCACACCCCTGACTTCGGTCCGCATCTCCTTGGTTGCATTAAGTGCCTTGTTCAGGTGAGCCGAATTAACCTGACTCTCCTTCTCAAGGAGCTCATACCGGTCGGCAACATTTTTTAACTCCACAACCATTTCGGCTATCTTGTCCTCGCTTCGGCGATGAGCAGCCTGTTCGGCTCTCAACTCTTCGTCTTCCTTTAGGGCAGCCGCATTGCTAACCCGAGCTTGTTCCTTGGCTTGGGCAAGTTCCGCCCTTAGGGCTTCCATGGCAGCAGCACCGTCTGCAGTCCAAACATATTGCATTAATATCATGCCCCTCTCAAATTTTCCTATAAAATATATTTAGGAAAACAGAGCACATACCTTGTGACTCATTCAGCCGCTCATTCACCAACGTGATATTGGCATCAATAGCCCCAATCTGTCTCCTTAGTTCGGCAACTTCAACGGACTGGTCGGCTGCCGGATCCTTAGACACCTGTGCATACATACAGCGCATTCATTACTTATACAATACGATCCTCCGTTTGCCGCCTAGGGCGGGCAACCAGAGTCTCAGGGGCTACTATCCATATGGACCACACCTAGCGCGTGCCTCACTGCCAAAAATTATGTATTTTTCATTACATACCTCAAAGCCTCTGAGCAGGCTCATAAATGCTTCATTCATACCGCTTGTGGCAGATGAAATCTTCTTGAGCACCGTGCTCATTAATGAGCGGTGCTCCTCCGAGAGTGCGGCTCGCTCCAGAAGGCCCATAGTATGTCCGGCCGGACACCAAACTGTCCCGGACCCTTCTCATTGCCCCCGTGGGAGCCGAACGCTCCGGGCTCAGGGCGGCTGAAGGATTAGCTTCTGCCTTCGGCAGATCCGAACTCCTTCGTGACGACACCTTGGTGTCGCCCGCCTCATGAGGCGGAGAGGTGGGTGGGGCTCACTCTCCATCATCTCCGGAGGAAGATCCCCCAAAGACGAACTCTGTTGAGAAGAGCTGCTAGCCAGGCTGCAAAAAAATGAATCATGGTTATTGATCTCGGAGGAAGGCAGTACCTTCGAATTAACGATCAACTCACAACTCGGTTGAGGGCTGGCCCGTTGGCGGGCATGACGTGGTGAGGACGCCCGTCGGGGCAGAGCCTCCCGGTGACGCTTTCTTCTCCTATTTGGGCATCTCCGTCTCCAAGTCTTCGGAGGCGGCCCTTTTCTTCCCGAGCGGGGAGGAGGCCTTAGATTCCCCTCCCCGACTCTCCTCCTTCGGGGAGGAAGCAATTCCCCCGGTTTAGATGCGCAGTGTGTGAAGTTCGGCTTCACTGTCCTTCCCTTCGTCTCTCCTAGAGGGCATTTTGCTGAGCACCCGGCCAAGCATCTTGGCAATGGTTGGGCTAGGCGAGCCTTCGGGAAGTGGCGCCGGACACCTGATTCTCTCCGCCTTGCTGAGCCATTCCTGGCCATGGAGGGTTTTCAGAATAATGACAAATATAAACGAAGTGTCCGGTTTCAAGGTTACTTACTTAGGTATCTAGGCGATTGCAGCTTAGGCCCGCATCCTCGGTGGTGTCCGGACACTTTACTTGTGGTCCGAAGAATAATTTGCACATCCCTTCGAGCTTCAGGACGAAGAAGTTCTTAATAGTCCGCGGACCCTCCGGATTGAACTCCCACATCCGGAGAGGCCGGCGTTTGCACGGCAACATCCTTCGGATTAGCATTACTTGAATTATGCTGACAAGGTTAATGTCCTTCTCAAGAAGCTCCCGGATATGGCTCTGCAGTATTGGTACATCACTAACGGGTCCCAATTCCGTCCTACGTCAGTCCATGACGCCGATTGTGATGGAGGGCCGGAGCAGAACTCGGGGGCGTCCACCCACTTTGTGCCTCGGGGAGCCGTGGCGTAAAACCACCTCCGCTGCCATACATCGGATACCTCTGGGAAAGAACCCTCTGGCCATGGGGCATCGACGTTCCTGCTTATTATGGCACCTACGCACTCCGCATATCGCCCCTCGATCATCTTCGGCTTCACATTGAAGGTCTTGAGCCATAAGCTGAAGTGTGGAGTGACGTGGAGAGAAGCCTCGCACACAATGATGAACGACGAGATATAGAGGATAGCGTCCGGGGCTAGATCATGAAAATCTAACCCGTAATAGAACATGGGCCCCCTCACAAAGGGATCAAGGGTGAGGCCCAAGCCGCGGAGGAAGTGAGGAACAAATACGATGCTCTCATTAGGCTCAGGAGTTGGGATGACCTGCCCTGGAGCTGGAAGCCTGTGTTGGATGTCGGCTGTCAGATATCCTACCTCCCTAAGCCTCGCAATGTCCTCCTCTTGGATCGAGGAGGCCACCCATCGGCCCTGAGAGTTGGGTTCGGACATATTGGAGGATCTGGGGTGTTTAAGTTTGGGTCTCGGGTGTTAGAACTCGAGATGCGAAAGGGCGCAAGGGTGGTGGAAAAGAGGTATAGGCCTCGGCCCCTTTATAAAGGGGGTGAATATCAAGAGTGCTCAGTGCGACCGCTTGAGACTTATCTGAAAGCATGGAGTCATACCAACAGTAGTCGTGGGGTGGCGCACACCCGTGTTGATGGAAGATCCCGTAATAAGGGGAACACGATCTCTGCTTGGGCAGGGCGTGCCAATAAAACCGCCTCGCAACACGAGTCGAGGTGGGCCAAGAAACACCGGTTCGTGTCGGGCCGGGCCATGATGCAAGGGCACGACGTACGAAGATTGCCAACAGATCAGATTTATGCTATGTTCCCTACGGTTGTATGTGAGGATCATCTCGCAGATCCAGACATGGTCTAAGTGTTCGATAATTACTTTGGAGTATTCGGAGATGGAACCCGCCTTGCAATGCCGAAGACAAAACTGCGAGCCGGACTCATTGTCATTGAAGCCTGGTTTAGGGGCTACTGAGGGAGTCCTGGATAAGGGGGTATCCGAACGGCCGGACTGTATACTTCGTCTGGACTATTGGAGCGTGAAGATACAAGACTCAAGACTCTGTCCCGTGTCCGGATGGGGCTCTCTTTTGTGTGGAAGACAAGCTTGGCGATCCGGATATTATATTTCCTTCCTTGTAACCGACTCTGTGTAAACCCTAGCCCTCTCCGGTGTCTATATAAACCGGAGAGGTTGGTCCTTAGAGGGCCGATCACGATCACAATCACAATCATAACCCTCATAGGCTAGCTTCTAGGGTTTAGCCTCTACGATCTCGTGGTAGATCTACTCTTGTACTACTCATATCGTCAATATCAATCAAGCAGGAAGTAGGGTTTTATCTCCATCGAGAGGGCCCGAACCTGGCTAAACATTGTGTCCCTTGCTTCCTATTACCATCAGCCTAAGACGCACAGATCGGGACCCCCTACCCGAGATCCGCCAGTTTTGACACCGACACCAGCTCCAAGGCCTGCCTCTGCGTCTCCATCAGCTTTGGTTACCTCTTCCCCCTATACCGTGTCCCTGAAGATCAGGTAGGGGCAAGCAAGGAGGCTTTGATCCAGGCGGGGTTGATGTGCAGCCGACTGAAGGAGGCCTATGATGCCAGCTCGGCGCTAGAGACCAATGTCCGAGTAAGTGCCATTGTGAGTACCATTTCCAGTCGAAATTTCTTCTTTTATTGTAGTAGAGTTTTCATCAGTGGGTTTGCATGGAGCACACCCACTGGGTGTTATATTTGTGATCCAGTGGGGCACCCTGAGTGCACCCACTGGGTGTAGTCCTCGAGGCTCCCGTTGACTGGATTCAGTCGACAAGAGTCTTTAGAAGTTATTCCATTTTCACTCGCGATTTAGCCAAAGCGTTGAGGAGTGATCATGATTCGGTGGGGGCACGTTGAGTGCACCCATTGGGTGTAGTCCCAGAGGCTACCACCGCCTGGAGGTAATCGGTGGTAGTCTTAGAACTTGTTTTTTAGCTCATCAATGAGTCACTTTCTAGTGGGGGAACACTGAGTGCACCCACTGGGTGTATTCCCTGAGACTTCTATCGATTGTGGGCAATCGGTGGCTATCTTTAGAACCTATCGCTCGACACTCGGGGTGTTCAACAACACTCGTATGTTGAAGGTTAGCCGAATGGGAATAGGTCATAGTGTGTTGTTGTCCTCTATCTTCTTCACTGCTGACTCGGAAGTCAGCTAAGAGAAGGTACATCCGGGGTACTTCAAGATCTGGTACTGATCGATCTTGTTCCACCCGACAGTGTACAGTCGGCTCGATAGTTAGAAGGTACTTGATTGAGGATCTGGTACTGGTCCAGCTTGCTCCCTCTGGGGGCGCTTGGCCGAGTGTGTAACCCAAGGGTACTTTAAGATCTGCTACTGATCCAACTTGTCTCGCTCAGTACCAAGGGTACTTCAGGATCTATTACTGATCCAACTTGTTTCACTCAATACCACGGGTACTTCAGGATCTGCTATTGGTATAGCTTGTTCCTTTTGGTAGTGGCCCACAGGGTGTCTATGTGTTAGCGCTTTAACCTTTCCTTCGGGTTTGCAACTGATTTACTTCTTGTATGCTGCGGAGGACTTGTGAGTTGGGGTCCCACTATGATGCGATGGAGAAGGAGGTGATATCCCTCCGACTAGACCTAGATGCTGAGAAGCTCAAGAGTGCCCGACTGGAGAAGGAGAAAGCTACTTGGGAGGTGAGACATTTCCTTCAATTTGCAATTGCATTATGTTTTTCATCTTTGATCCGAGTCGAAATATTTTCATAGTGAGAATGCTCAACTCGTTATGTGGCTCAGGACTTCTATTTCTTTAAAAACCATGAATCAAGCCCTGGAGAACAAAGATAAGGCTCTGGCGTTGGCCCAGAAGGAGACAAGGACCAAGACCAAGCTTGCTGATGAGAAGCTGGATTTAGTCGGCAAGTTAGAGGAGGAGATCAAGGACCTCAAGGCTGCCGTTAGTGTCTTCACTCAGGAGAATAAGACACTGGAGGAGAAGGTCATACAGCTGACTAAAAAGAAGGATGCCCTGGAAGTACATATGGAGGAGGTTTGCGAGGAGTTTAGCGAGAAGCTTGCTGGTAAGTTCTTCCTCGACCGAGTGAAATCCATATGCCACTGAATCCTCCTCAATCATTTGCTCATGGACTATCTTCTCTAACTAGAGCATTGCTACAACAAGGAGTTGGAACTGGAGAGGCTTGAGAGGGATCTGAATCCTTCCAGGTCACTCATCACCGACAGAGTGGCCCTCGCCATCCTCCGATTGGAAGATCATTTGGAGAACGCGCTGGGCTATATCACTCGGACCTGAGGTGCCTTGGGTCAAGGAATTGCAGCTAGGCGAGAGACCTATATGGACCTTGAGTCGGCTATGATGAGGCTGAACGAATTGCACTCTCAGGTGAAGGCTTGGAAGAAGTCCGCTGCTTGGAGTGGTACTGACGTGGCGCTATCACTCTTCCGCGTTCATTGCAAGAACGTAGACAAGGAGAAGCTGAAGGGCCTCCCAGTGATGAAAAAGAAGAACCTCAAGTTTGAGGATTTCATGGAGACATTTGCTGAAGTCGCCACTCGCATCGCCGATGGGATCAACCTGGAGACCTTCTTCAACCCAACTAGCCCTCCGCCCGAGGCTTGAAACACTTGGTTGAATTTGCCCCGAAATGTGTGTGGTTGATGTAATGAAATACTTTGTCGAGCCAAGGGCTCGTTTTACTTTTCCTCAAAACATTTAGATGGATCAAATAATTGATTTTTGCTCCTTTGAGAGTTTATTTGCTTTCTATGCTTTTGTTTGACTTGGGCGAAAGTTGGTTCGCAGCTAAGCCCCCGTGTGTGGAGCAGATCTTCACTCGGATTGTTTTTAGACTTAGGCAAAAGCCGGTTCGTTGCTAAGCCCTGAGTGTGGAGTAGGAGCCTACTCGGATTGTTTATTAACTTAGGCGAAAGCTGGTTCTCGGCTAAGTCCTCAAGTGTGGAGCAAATCCTCACTCAGATTATTTTTAACTTAGGCAAAAGCTGGTTCGCGGTGCTAAGCCCCCGATTGTGGAGCAGATCCTCACTCGAATTATTTTTAACTTAGGTGAAAGTTGGTTCACGACTAAGCCCCTGATTGTAGAGCAGATCCTCACTCAGATTGTTTTTAACTTAGGAGAAAGTTGGTTCACGGCTAAGGCCCTGAGTGTGGAGCAGATCCTCACTCGGATTATTTTGAACTTAGGCGAAAGCTGGTTCACAGTTTAAGCTTTCTCATCTCCTCACCAAGTGGAGGTGTGTTAGTTTCCGAATGCAGTTAGTCACCTGAGTGAAATGCGACCATATGTCTGATAACCCATAAGTATAGGGGATCAATCATAGTCCTTTCGATAAGTAAGAGTGTCGAACCCAACGAGGAGCAGAAGGAAATGACAAGTGGTTTTCAACAAGGTATTTTCTGCAAGCACTGAAATAGTCGGTAACGGGTAGTTTGATAGCAAGCTAATTTGTAACAGACAAGTAACGGTAATGGTAAATAAAGTGCAGCAAGGTAGCCCAATCCTTTTGTGGCAAAGGACATGCCAAAACAGTCTCTTATGATAAGCAAAGCATTCTTGAGGGTACACAGGAATTTCAACATGTCACTTTCATCATGTTGGTTTGATTCGTGTTCGCTACTTTGATAATTTGATATGTGGGTGGACCGGTGCTTAGGTGCTGTTCTTACCTGAACAAACCTCCTACTTATGATTAACCCCCTCACAAGCATCCACAACTACGAGAAAAAGTATTAAGATAAAATCTAACCATAGCATTAAACTTTTGGATCCATATCGGTCCCTTACGAAGTAGCTCATAAACTAGGGTTTAATATTTTGTCACTCTAGCAACCCATCATCTCATAACTACTCCACAATGCATTCGCTTTGGCCCAAATATGGTGAAGTACCCTGTAGTTGACGTTCACATGACACCACTAAGGGAATCACAACATACATATCATCAAAATATCGAACACATATCAAGTTCACATGATTACTTGCAACATGACTTCTCCCGTGACCTCAAGAACAAAAGTAACTACTCACAAATAATAATCATGCTCAAGAACAAAGGGGTATTAAATGGCGTAATGGATCTGAACATATAATCTTCCACCAAATAAACCCTATAGTAATCAACACTACTAGTCACCCACAGGTACCAATCCGAGGTTCCAGTACAAAGATTGAACACAAGAGATGAACTAGGGTTTGAGAGGAGATGGTGCTGTTGAAGATGTTGATGGAGATTTCCCTCCCAAAGATGAGAGGGTTATTGGTTATGACGATGGCTTCGATTTCCCCTCCTGGAGGGAAGTTCCCCTGGGGAATCACTCCACTGGAGGGCAAAGTGCTCTGATACGTCTCCAATGTATCTATAATTTTTGATTGTTCCATGCTATTATATCATCTATTTTGGATGTTTAATGGGCTTTAATATACCATTTTATATTATTTTTCAGACTAACCTATTAACTGAGGGCCCAGTGCCAGTTTCTGGTTTTGCAATTTTTAGAGTTTTGCAGAAAAGGAATACCGAATGGAGTCCAAACGGAATGAAACCTTCGCGATGATCTTTCTTGGACTGAAAGCAAACCAT
>NC_057813.1:553197370-553209333 GCF_018294505.1 Triticum aestivum
CTCCCCTGACCTAGTTCCTTCACCTATATATACTCTTATACCCTAAAAACACCAGGGGAGCCACAAAACAACTTTTCCACCACTGCATCCTTCTGTACCCATGGGATCCCATCTTGGGGCCTTTTCTGGCGATCTGCCGGAGTGGGATTCAATCACGGAAGGCTTCTACATCAACACCACTACCTCTTCGATGAAGCGTGAGTAGTTTACCACAGACCATTGGGTCCATAGTTATTAGCTAGATGGCTTCTTCTCTCTCTGATTGTCAATACCATGTTCTCCTCGATGTTCTTGGAGATCTATTCGATGTAATACTCTTTTGCGGTGTGTTTGTTGAGATCCGATGAATTGTGGATTTATGATCAAGATTATCTATGAATATTATTTGGTTCTTCTCTGAATTCTTATATGCATGATTGACATCTTTGCAAGTCTCTTCGAATTATCGGTTTAGTTTTGCATACTAGATTGATCTTTCTTGCAATGGGAGAAGTGCTTAGCTTTGGGTTCAATCTTACGATGTCCTTTTCCAATGACTGTAGGGGCAGCAAGGCACGTATTGTATTGTTTCCATCGAGGATAACAAGATGGGGTTTTCATCATATGGCTTAAGTTAATTCCTCTACATCTTGCTTAATGCGTTACTCCGTTCTTTATGAACTTAATACTCTAGATGCATGCTGGATAGCGGTCGATGTGTGGAGTAATAGTAGTAGATGCAGGCAGGAGTCGGTCTACTTGACACAGACGTGATGCCTATGTTCATGATTTCATCATAATATGCGCTTTTCTATCAATTGCTCGACAGTAATTTGTTCACCCACAGTAATATATGCTATCTCGAGAGAAGCCACTAGTGAAACCTATGGCCCCTGGGTCTCTTTTCCATATTATTAAATCTCGTTTATATCTTTCTAGTTTCCAATCTATTATTTTGCAATCTTACTTTGCAATCTATACAACCAAGAATACCAAAAATATTTACTTTACGATTTATCTATCTCTATCAGATCTCACTTTTGCGAGTGACCGTGAAGGGATTGACAACCCCTTTATCGCGTTGGTTGCAAGTTCTTGATTGTTTGTGCAGGTATTTGATGAATTGTGCGTCATCTCCTACTGGATTGATACCTTGGTTACTGAGGGAAATACTTATGCTACTTTGCTGCATCACCCTTTCCTCTTCAAGGGAAAATCAACGCAAGCTAAAGAGTTAGCAAGAAGGATTTCTGGCGCCGTTGCCAGGGAGATCTACGCCAAGTCAAGCTATACCAAGTACCCATCATAAACTCTTCTCCCTTGCATTACATTATTCTCCATTCCCCTCTCGTTTTCCTCTTCCCCACTTCTAAAACAATTTTCGAAAACCTTTGCCTTTTCTTCGCCCTTCTCCCGTCCGCTTTCTCCTTTCTTACCCATGACTAGCTCTCCTTTGCTTCCATTGTCTCTTGACTTTGAAGTTCTTCACTTGAAGCAGAAGCAAGGAGAAAATTTGAAGGACGCTTGGTTTAGGATGATAGAATCTTATCATAATTGCACCATTAAAGGAGATTTTAAAATCCTTCTCCGCAATTTTTACTTTGGATTGACCATGCCCCATATGCAACTCTTGGATTTTGCCGCTAAGGGAAATTTTATCAAAATTGATCCCAACGTCGCTTATGAAATTTTAGAAGGAGTAGTTGGTATATCACCTCCACCTTCAAGTTTACCTGAAGCCCACGAGGGAGCTCAAACTTTTTAAAAACTTTGTGAAGTAGTTAAAATTTTGCAAAAATCCCTTGAACCTCTCAAAAATGTCACTGGGAATATGCATCGTATGAACATGTTGATCACTCTCTGTAATAAACGGTTGGATGCTTTAGATCTAAAAATTCTGAATATGAGGGGAAACCTAAAGTACCTCCCTGATTGGAACAAAGTTCCCTCAAAATAATAAAAACCAAAGATGTCAATACCTAGATCTATTCGTGTTTTTATGCCTAGCTAGGGGTGTTAAACAATAGCGCTTGTTGGGAGGCAACCCAATTTTATTTTTGTTCTTTGCTTTTTTGATCCTGTTTAGTAATAAATAATTCATATAACCTCTTATTAGATGTGATTTTAAGTTTTAATTAGTGTTTGTGCCAAGTAGAACCTTTGGGAAGACTTGGGTGAAAGTTAATGCGATCTTGCTGTAAAAAACAGAAACTTTGCGCTCACGAGAATAGCTGTCATTTTTACAGAAGAGTGCTTTTAGGTTAATTATTTTTTCAGAATATTAATATACAATTACTCACGTCCACCAATTTTTTTATAATTTTTGGAGTTACACAAGTATTCGAGAGTTACAGATTACTACAGACTATTCTGTTTTTGATAGATTCTATTTTTTCGCGTGTTGTTTGCTTACTTTGATGAATCTATGAGTAGTATCGGGGGGTATGAACCATAGAGTAGTTGGAATACAGGATATATTACACCAATATAAATAATAATGAGTTCACAACAGTACCTTAAAGTGGTGATTTATTTTCTTATACTAACGGAGCTTATGAGATTTTCTGTTGAAGTTTTGTGTTGTGAAGTTTTCAAGTTTTGGGTAAGGATTTGATGGACTATGGAATAAGGAGTGGAAGAGCCTAAGCTTCAGGATGCCCAAGGCACCCCCAAGGTAAAATTCAAGTACAACCAAAAGCCTAAGCTTGGGGATGCCCCGGAAGGCATCCCCTCTTTCTGTTCGTCTATCGGGAACTTTACTTGAGGCTATATTTTTATTCACCATATGATATGTGTTTTGCTTGGAGCGTCTTGTATGATTTGAGTCTTTGCTTTTTAGTTAACACAATAATCCTTGATGTAAACACCTTTTGGGATAAGCCCACTTTATTTAGAATTTATTAGAATACTCTATGTGCTTCACTTATATCTTTTGAGCTAGATAATTTTTGCTCTAGTGCTTCACTTATATATTTTAGAGCACGGCGGTGGCTTAATTTTGTAGAAATTGTTGATCTCTCATGCTTCACTTATATGATAGGCATCCAAGAGGGATATAATATGGTAATTAGCTTTGGTTATAAAACTAGTCCTAATATGATAGGCATCCAAGAGGGATATAATAAAAAATTTCATAAAAAGTGCGTTGAATACTATGAGAAGTTTGATTCTTGATGATTGTTTTGAGATATGAAGATGGTGATATTAAATTCATGCTAGTAGAGTAATTGTGAATTTGAGAAATACTTGTGTCGAGGTTTGTGAGTCCCATAACATGCATGTATGGTAACCTTTGTGTAACAAATTTGGAGCATGAGGTATTCATTGATTGTCTTCCTTATGAGTGGCGGTCGGAGATGAGCGATGGTCTTTTCCTACCAATCTATCCTCCTAGGAGCATGCGCGCAGTACTTAGTTCAATGACTAATAGATTTTTGCAATAAGTATGTGAGTTCTTTTTGACTAACGTTGAGTCCACGGATTATACACACTCTCACCCTCCCACCTTTGCTAGCCTCTCTTGTGCCGCGCAATACCATACACCCACCATTTACCTTCCTCAAAACAGCCACCATACCTACCGATTATGACATTTCCATAGCCATTCCGAGATATATTGCCATGCAACTTTCCACCATTCCGTTTATTATGACACGCTTCATTATTGTCATATTGCTTTGCATCATCATGTAGTTGACATCATATTTGTTGCAAAGCCACCTTTCATAATTCTTTCATACATGTCACTCTTGATTCATTGCACATCCCGGCACACTTCCGGAGGCATTTTTATAGAGTCATACTTTTTCTAAGCATCGAGTTGTAATTTTTCGAGTTGCAAGTAAATAGAAGTGTGATGATCATCATTATTAGAGCATTGTACCATGTGAGCAAATAAAAAAATAGAGGCCAAAGAAGCCATTCAAAAAAGAGAGAAAGAGAGAGAAGGGGCAATGTTACTATCCTTTTTCCACACTTGTGCTTCAAAGTACCACCATGATCTTCATGATAGAGAGTCTCTTATTTTGTCACTTTCATATACTAGTGGGAATTTTCATTATAGAACTTGTCTTGTATATTCCAATGATGGGCTTCATCCAAAATGCCCTAGGTCTTCGTGAGCAAGCAAGTTGGATGCACACCCACTTAGTTTCTTTTTTAGCTTTCATACACTTATAGCTCTAGTGCATCCATTGCATGGCAATCCCTACTCACTCACATTGATATCTTTTGATGGGCATCTCCATAGCCCATTAATATGCCTAGTTGATGTGAGACCATCTCCCTCTTTTTGTCTTCTCGACAACCACCATTCTATTCCACCCATAGTGTTATATCCATGGCTCACGCTCATGTATTGCGTGAAAGTTGAAAAGGTTGGAGAACATCAAAGTATTAAACAATTGGTTGACTTGTCATCGGGGTTGTGCATGATTTGAGAAATTTTGTGTGACGGAGATGGAGCATAGCCAAACTATATGATTTTGTAGGGATACACTTTCTTTGGCCATGATATTTTGGGAAGACATAATTGCCTTGTTAGTATGCTTGAAGTATTACTATTCCTATGTCAATATTAAACTTTTGTCTTGAATCTTTCGGATATGAACATTCATGCCACAATAAAGAAAATTACATTGATAAATATGTTAGGTAGCATTCCACATCAAAAATTCTGTTTTTATCATTTACCTACTCGAAGACGAGCATGAATTAAGCTCGGGGATGCTTGATATGTCTCCAACGTATCTGTAATTTTTGATTGTTCCATGCTATTATATTATCTGTTTTGGATGCTTAATGGGCTTTAATATACTGTTTTATATTATTTTTGGGACTAACCTATTAATCGAGGGCCCAGTGCTAGTTTTTTTTTGCCTATTTTAGAGTTTTGTAGAAAAGGAATACCAATCGGAGTCCAAAAAGAATGAAACCTTCACGATGATCTTTCTTGGACCGAAAGCAAACCAGAAGACTTGGGGATGAAGTCGAAGACACAACAAGGAAGCCACGAGGCAGGTGGGCACGCCTGGGGGGTAGGCGCGCCCCCACCCTCGTGGCTCCCCTGACCTAGTTCCTTCGCCTATATATACTCTTATACCCTAAAAACACCAAGGGGAGCCACGAAACCAATTTTCCACTGCTGCAACCTGCTGTACCCGCGAGATACCATCTTGGGGCCTTTTTCGGTGATCTGCCAGAGGGGGATTCGATAACGGAGGGCTTATACATCAATGCCATTACCTCTACGATGAAGCGTGAGTAGTTTACCACAGACCTTCGGGTCCATAGTTATTAGCTAGATGACTTCTTCTATCTCTTTGATTCTCAATACCATGTTCTCCTCAATGTTCTTGGAGATCTATTCGATGTAATAATCTTTTGCGGTGTGTTTGCCGAGATTCGATGAATTGTGGATTTATGATCAAGATTAGCTATGAATATTATTTGGTTCTTCTCTGAATTCTTGTATGCATGATTTGATATCTTTGCAAGTCTCTTAGAATTATCGGTTTAGTTTGGCCTAGTAGATTGATCTTTCTTCCAATGGGAGAAGTGCTTACCTTTGGGTTCAATCTTACAGTGTCCTTTCCCAGTGACAGTAGGGGCACCAAGGCATGTATTGTATTGTTGCCATCAAGGATAACAAGATGGGTTTTTCATCATATTGCTTGAGTTAATCCCTCTACATCATGTCATGTTGCTTAATGCGTTACTCCGTTCTTTATGATCTTAATACTCTAGATGCATGCTGGATAGCGGTTGATGTGTGGAGTAATAGTAGTATATGCACACAGGAGTCGGTCTACTTGACACAGATGTGATGCCTATGTTCATGATCATTGCCTTAGATGTCATCATAATGATGCGCTTTTCTATCAATTGCTCGGTAGTAATTTGTTCACCCACTGTAATATGTGCTATCTCGAGAGAAGCCACTAGTGAAACCTATGGCCCCCGGGTCTCTTTTCCATATTATTGAATCTCGTTTACATATTGCTAGTTTCCGATCTATTATTTTGCAATCTTTACATTCCAATCTACACAACCAAAAATACCAAAAATATTTACTTTAGGGTTTATCTATCTCTATAAAATCTCACTTTTGCGAGTGACCGTGAAGGGATTGACAACCCCTTTATCGCGTTGGTTGCAAGTTCTTGATTGTTTGTGCAGGTATTCGATGACTTGTGCATCGTCTCCTACTGGATTGATACCTTGGGTCTCAAAACTGAGGGAAATACTTACGCTACTTTGCTACATCACCCTTTTCTCTTCAAGGGAAAACCAACGCAAGCTCAAGATGTAGCATGCTCCTGCCCAATTTCCGCCTCGAGACGGCAGTGCTTCATCCAAAAGTCCTCTCCTGATTTTTTCTAGGTCAAAATGACCTATATACTAGAAGATGGACACCGGAGGTGCGCTGGGTTGAGCATAACCCACCAGGGCGCGCCTGGGGGGCCTGGCGCGCCCTGGTGTCTTATGCTCACCAGGTGCCCCCCTCCAGTAGTTATTTGCTCCAATATTTATTAAATATTCCAAAATAATTCCCCGTGAAGTGTCAGATCATTCGGAGATGTGCAGAATAGGTAACTTTGACGTAGCTTTTTCAGGTCCAGAATTCCTGCTACCGACATTCTCCCTCTTTGTGTGAACCTTGCATATTATGAGAGAAAAGGCATTTCAAATACTCCAAAAAGCATTATTATGCATAAAAACATTATAAATAACAGTAGGAAATTATGATGCAAGATTGACGTATCAAGGTCGAACTAGACGATATATGGGAAAAGCCAGACTTTTATTCATCTAAGTTCATTCGGACTAATTATTACAAAGGAGAAATTTTATTTTAATTGTAAAACTTGAGGAGTAGGTCCATGTTCCAAGATCTGGGCTCTTCTATTCCTTTGGCGAAGTTGTATAGTCTGTATGATCCATTGTGCAAGACCTTTGAAACGGCAAAAGGCCCTTCCCAAGGGGGCGCCAACTTGTGTGGCTTCTGCTGATCCACTCGGAGGACCAAGTCTCTTTCCTGAAAAGCGCGTCCTCTGACATGCCTGTCATGGTAGCAGCACAGATCTTGTTGGTACAACATTGATCAGATAAGTGCCAACTCACACTCTTCCTCCAGGAGGTCGATGCCATCTTTCCTTGCTTCTTCAGCTTCCACTTCCTAGTAGAGATCCACTCGGGGAGAATTGTGCAGTAAATCACTCGGTAGAACCGCTTCCGACCCGTACAGCATAAAGAATGGGGTGCGATTGGTGGATCAATTTGGGGTCGCCCGCAGGCCCGAGAGGACCGACGTAGCTCGGTCACCCAAACCCCTGCCACATGAGTTAGGTCTCACATGAGGCGAGGTTTTAACCCCTGTAGTATGAGCCTATTCGCTCGGTTGGCTTGCCCATTCGACCGCGGGTGCGTCATGGAGGCGTAATCGACCCGAGTGGCTTGGGTGTAGGAAAACTCACTGAACTCATTCGAGTTGAAGTTAGATCCATTTTCAGTGATGATGCTGTGAGGGACTCTGAATCTGAAGATTATCTCTTTGATGAAATGAATGGCAGTGGCCGAGTCCAGTTTCTTTATGGGCTTGGTAGGGGTGGGCATAAAAACCGATGAACCGTAAACCGAACCGATGCCAAAACTGAATAAACCGAATTTTCGGTTTTTTCTAGTGTCACAACAAAATTCGGTTTTCATGTCTACTAAACGAACAAAATTTGATAGGTTCGGTTTTATTCTCAGTTAACTGAATAAAAACCAAACAAACATGAATCAGCAAAAGAAATGATGCAAACACATGCGCATGCGCGCAACAATGTCTTCCAGGAGTCACGCGTCGGCGCTCCCATGATCGCCCACGCATCGTGCGCAGCTCCCATGACATGGGCCTACTTTTTCTTTTTTGACCAAAGTGCATGGAAGAGGACGCAAGGCCCAGCTCATGTGTACTTCTTTGGTGGCCCACGTGTGCGCGCATGCGTACAACTGGCTCGTCTATGAGGCTACTTTAGTCCCACCTCGCTCCACTGGATGGATGATTCAAATTTGCTACCTATATAAGAGGTTGCCACTGCTACAATGTAAGCACATATAGTTGAAGCGTGGTTCTTCGGTAAAAAACCGAAAACCGCATCGAAACTTTGGTTAACCGAATTTTTGGTTAGCTATTTTGAGCTAGCATTTTCGGTTTCTATTTTTACTAACCGAAATTTAATAAACACCGAATGGTAGAAACCGATTTTTCGGTTTATACCGAACGCCCAGGCTCAGGGCTTGGTCTTGATCCACTTTGTGAACTTGTCCACTGCCACCAACAGGTACGTGAAACCACTTGCCCTGGTCCGAAGCGGGCCGACCATGTCGAGCCCCCAGACGACGAATGACCAGGTGAGGGGAATAGTCTTCGGAGTAGACGCCGACTTGTGTGTCTGATTCACTTAGAATTGGCACCCGATGCACTGATCCACAATATCTCAGGCAGCTTCGTTGGCGCGGGGCCCATAGAACCTGACTCGAAAGGCTTTGGCAACTAACGTCCGAGAGAACATGTGGTGCCCACATGTTCCCGAGTGAATCTCCTGCAGAATTTGCTGCCCTTCTTCTAGTGATATGCATCGTTCAGTGACTCCGGTGGTGCTTTTCTTGTAAAACTGTCCCCCCATGACGGTGAAGGCTTTAGACTGCTAGATGATCTGTCGAGCCTCCACTTCATCTTCTAGAAGTTCCTGCCTGAGCAGATATGCCAGATACGGCTCAGTCCATTAGGGGGTAATCACAAGGATTTCCTAGATGAGAACGATCACCGCGGAGATGTCCATTTCAGTCGGATTGGATGGATCGACTGGTTGCGGGGGCTCCTCCATGAAAGGGTCTTCCTTGGTCGTGGATGAGTGTAGGTTCTCTAGGAACACATTCTTGGGTACTGTCTTCCGAGTAGAGCCCATCGTGGCCAGGTCGTCAGCTGGTTGGTTCTTGAGTCGTGGCAGATGATGGAGCTCCAACCCTTCAAAATGTTTCTCCATCTTTCTGACGGTGTTGCAGTAACCAGTCATCACCGAACTACGGATATACCATTCCATCATAACTTGGTTCACCACCAGGTCCGAGTCACCATAGACCATCAATCGATGAATTCCTAGAGAAATTGTCGTTCGCAGCCCGTATAGAAGAGCTTCGTACTCAGCTTCTTTGTTGGAATAGTCAAAGTGGATCTAAAACACATAACTGAGTCGGTCACCTCTAGGAGACACCAAGACCATCCTGGCTCTGAAGCCGTGGAGCATCTTGGAGTTGTGAAAGAACATCATACAATGCTTGGGGACACTCGGGGCAGGCTGCTCCTACTCAATCCATTCGTGGAGGAAATCTACCAGGGCTTGTGACTTGATGGCCTTCTTGGCTTCAAACTTAATGTCCAACGGAAGGATCTCAATGGCCCATTTTGCCATCGGCCTATGGCGTCTATGTTGTTCATGATCTGAAACAGAGGAGCGTCATTATCACTGTGACTGAGTGCTCTTGAAAATAATGCGCCACCTTCTTCATATTTAGATAAATCCCATATACCACCTTCTGATAATGCAGATATCTTTGCTTGGAAGGCGTCAGGACTTCAAAGATGTAGTAGAATGACCGTTGGAGCTTGAAGGCCTTGCCTTATTCCTCCTGTTCCACAGTGAGAACTGTGCTAACAACTTGGCTTGTGGCCGCAATGTATAAGAGCAAAGGCTCTTTGCTGCTCGGGGAAGCTAGCACCGGCTGGGTGGAAAGCAGGGCATTAAGTTCCTAGAACACAGTCTGCGCTTCGGGAGTCCACTTGAACCTGTCAGACTTCTTCATCAATCAATAAAGCGGCAGGGCTTTTCACCGAGTCGAGAGATGAACCTACTCAGGGCTGCCAGGCAGCCTGTGAGGCGCTGTACGTCATGGAGACGCTCTGGTTGCTTCATTCGGATGATAGCCCCTATCTTCTAGGGATTGGCATCAATCCCTCGTTCCTACGGATACGCTGAATGTACATTCAGTCGGGTTGAGTTTGATGCCGAAAGTGCGCAACTTCGCAAATGTTTCAGCGAGGTCAGTTAGGAGGTTGGAACCTTTCTTGGACTTAACCATGATGTCATCCATATAAGCTTCCACATTCTGACCGATCTGCTTCCGTAAGCACTTCTGAATCATACGCTGAAATGTGGCCCCAGCATTTTCAATCCAAATAGCATCATGATATAACAGAAACACCCGAATGGGGTGATGAATGCTATTTTTATTTTAGCAGGACCTTACATTCAGATCTGGTGGTACCTAGAGTACGCATCCAAAAATGATATCCGCTTACACCTGACAGTAGAGTCTACTATCTGATCTATGCAAGGGAGAGGGGAATGATCCTTTGGACAGGCCTGGTTGATATGCTTAAAATCAATACACATTCGAAGGGAGTATTTCTTCTTCGGCACCATGACGACATTGGCGAGCCACTCAGAGCGGTATAGCTCTCATATGAATTCGGAGGCTAAGAGCCACACTATCTCCTCGCCAATTGCCTTGCGCTTATCGGTGGAAGATCATCAAAGGTGCTCTTTGACAGGCTTCATCTTTGAATCGACACAGAGTCGATGCTCGACCAGTTCTCTAGGAACACCTGGCATGTCAGCAAGCTTCCATGCGAAGATGTCCCAGTTCTCATAGAGGAACTAGACGAGCTTGCTTTCCTATTTACTATCGAGGGTGGTGGAGATGTTTGTCAGGGCTGCATTCGCATTCTCTGGATAGATTTGTACTGGCTTTGTCTCTCATGCCGACTGGAAAGCGGATTCCACAGTCGGCTTCTTTGACTTGAGCAGCTCACTCGAGTCCACCGCCTTCTTGTACTCATCTAGCTCGACCATCACGTCAGTGATCTAGGAGCCCTTCTAAAGACATCCTTCGGCCAACTTTCGTTTGCATGTGATGGTGATCATGCCTTTAGGCCCTAGCATCTTAAGATTAAGATACACATAACATGGGCGAGCCATGAAATGTGCGTAGGCGGGCCTACCTAGGATAGCATGGTAAGCACTCTGGAAGTCCACCGCCTGAAAAGTGAGTAGTTCTTTCCAAAAGTTCTTCTCCTCACTGAATACCGCGCCGAGGGTGATCTATCTGAGTATTTTTTCCTTCTTCTCGGGGATTACCCCATGGAACTGCATATTGTTTTGGCCGAGCCAGGACATCAGAATGCCCATTACCTCCAATGTGTCGGCATAGATGATGTTGTGCCCACTGCCGCCTTCCATTAGGACTTTGTGCAATCAGACACCTCCAACGACTAGGTCTACCTCCAGCGTGTGCCTTCCAGGGGTTGGAATATGGGCCGGGTGGTCCGACCGATCAAAGGTGTAACGCCCCGGATTCGATGCGCCAGGTGTCTGCCAGTTATTCGCTGTTAATTGCCATGTCATTTGCTTGAGTGTTGCATTTTATCATGTCATCATGTGCATTGCATTGCATACGTGTTTCATCTCATGCATCCGAGCATTTTCCCTGTTGTCCGTTTTGCAATCCGACACTCCTATGTCCTTCGGCGTCTCCCTTTTGTCTCTTGTTGTGAGCGGGTGTTAAACATTCTCGGAATGGACCGAGGTTTGCTAAGAGGCCTTTGTACACCACCGGTAGACCGCCTGTCAAGTTTCGTGCCATTTGGAGTCCGTTTGATACTCCAACGATTAATCGGGTAGCCGCAAAGGCCTCTTTTGTGTGCAGCCCAACACCCCTCCAAAGTGACCCATGAGCCCATCCAAACCCCCTCTATGCTCTCGGTCGTTCGATCACGATTGGGTGGGAGAAAACCGCTCCTCATTTGGAGTCTCCTAGCTCCCTCTACCTATACAAAGGCCCTCCCCTTCCATTTTCACGGATGAAACCCTAGTCCCCTTCCTCCTCGCGCCACCAGACAGATCCTTCGCCGCCGGACATGTCCGCCGCCGCCCCCTCGC
>NC_057813.1:553209856-553214294 GCF_018294505.1 Triticum aestivum
CCCCGCGCCTTCCACCCGCCGGCGCCGCCCCTCGTCGTCCCGCTCCGGCCGCCGCCCCTCCCCGTGCCTCCTCGGCGACCGCGCCAGCTCGCCGGAGCTCGCTGGCATCCGTCCTATCTGGATCCATCCCGCGGGGTGGATGAGATCCACCAATCCTCCCATCCAAACACTGCGTCCGCGCCCCGGATCCCTCCATCCCGAACGGCTCCGTCCCGATTTTGCGAGGTTGATTGCTGCTAAGTCCCAGATCTATGTAATTTTCATGCCATCGCATCATATCTCCTAGCATACTGCTCCGTTTTGCATGCATGATATATCAAAATGTTCACCACAATGTTCTCTTCATTTCATTCCATTGTGCCATGCTTGTTTGAGTCCATCTTGATGCCCTAATCATCGTTGCAAGAGTGCTATATGATGTTAACCTGCTGAAACTGTTATAACTTGCTGTTTTGTCCTTTTCATTGCATTTTGTGTGTGCATCTTTTGAGTTTGATGTCTTCATGAGTTTTGAGCTACATCATTCCATCTTTACTATGATGCAATCCATGTATTTTTGTGAGTCTTGTAGTGAGTGTATCGAGCTCGTGAAGTAGGGTACTTGCTGTTACTTTTTTGCTAGGCTGAATCTGCTATATCCTGATGCTATGTTAACCTGCCGCTACAAGTCATTCTATGCATAATCTGGAGATGTTCACTAAGGATATTTTGTTATTCATCCATCCATGCCCCTGGTTGCATTTATAGCCTGCTATAGCTTTATGTAATCTTGCTCTCAAATTGCTAAATAATGTTGCTGTCAGCCTGTTAACATTAAGTTTAGTTTTGCCATGAGCTTTGCTAGTGATCCATGCACTCTATGGACTTGATCTTGCCATTCTTAGCTTCATAAACATGTCTTCTTACTGTTGGTTACCTTTTCATGCCATGTATTGCTCTGTGGTGAGTTGCACAAGCTCACCAACATGCCTACTTATTGTTGTTCCTGCCATGTCTGAATCTGTCATATCACTTGCCATGTTTGCAAGGATGATACCATCTTTTCTGTTGATCTTTGGAATTAGTTCAGTAAGGGAGTTTTGTTCTTTGTCTTTAGTATTAGCATGACATGCCTTTGTTTGCCATGTTAAGTTCCTGTAGCATGTTGTTTGATAGCTATAAACATTGCAACCTGATGTTATTTCTGCCTCGACCGACCATAGGAGCCCCCTTGATTGATCGTGTAGTTTGGCCGATGTCGAGTCTAGAAAGAAAACTTGTTCAGAGTCTAGTTATATCGGAGAGTAGGAATTCTTTTTACTCCTCTACCCCTTCATCGCTCTAGTGAGGAATCTTGGCGTAGGTGTTTTGAATTACTTCTCTTCCCCTTCAAATTTTCTTTAGGATCACGCAGTGGGTTTTTCGATCGTTGTTCCTCAGCTCTTTGCATCCGGTGCATTTCTCGTCAAGTTGACTCGAGCCTCTTCTTCTTTGCCAAGTTCAATCCTTAGTTGTTTTTTCCCATCCGCCCACCCCTTTTCATCTCGGAGCCGGAGTCCGTAATCGAGTATCCATCCTACTCGTTCGAATCATTTGCATTCTTTCAACCGGTGTTTCCTCTTGAAGTTATTCATCAGTTTTTCCCCTTCCAAGTTGCCTTTGTTTTCCCGCCCTCCCACCCTCTTCTTCCCGGAGTCTGAGTCTCTTTCCACCATCAATTTCATTCGTGCGGAGCCTCTTCAGTCTTTCATCAATTGTTTCAACCGGTGAATTCTCTTTTGTTTCACATTCTTCATCTCTTTTTCTTCTCCGGTGGACTCAATTTAAGTTTTTCGGGTTGATCACATTCTTTTCCTTGGATAAAGTGTTCTCCTTGCTAGTTTGCCTCTCGCCAGTTTATCCTTCCGGAGTGTTCAAGACATCTCAGGAGATTCGTCTGTGTTCGAATTAATTCGAGGTTATCACCTCATTCAAATATTTCAATTGTTCCGGTGCATCATCTATCTCTTCAAAAATCCTTTCCAACGGTGTTTTATTTTAGTGGGCCCTAACCCACATGTCTTTTCCCAGGATCTTACCTAACTCTTCTAATTATTCCGGAGCTATTCCAAATTCTTTTCGAAGTGTGATGTAAGAATGGATTTCATCAGTCACATGCCTTCTCCAAGATCAATTTCATACTCTTTTCATCTTTGGTTCAACCCTTCCTCTTTTTCATTCTCCCGTAGTATCTCAGTAATCTTGGTGGTGTTTTTCGTCGTCATTTGAAGACCGAAGAAGAATTTTTCCTCTAAGTCTTGTCCGTTCTCTCAAAGATTCGTGGTTCTAGCTTCATGTTATCCTCTCGAATTATTCCATTTGTCAGATATTCCTTTTCTTACCCATCCGGAGTATGTCAGAAGTTGTTTTCCCGTTCCTTTTCACCAGAGGCCATCATTCCAGAAGAATTCTTCGTCCTCACATTTCAGCTACCGTTATCCAATTATTCCGGTGCTTCGTTCAAGTGTTCTTTAATCAGCTCATCATATCTTTATTCTTTTGCATCTAAATCCCCTCTAGCATATTGGTTCTTCTAATTTCTTCCCGGTCATTTATTCTCTTTCATCAGTCTTTTTAGAATTCTTACGGTGGTTCGTTCAAGATTTATTTCCGTTCTTTTCACATATATTCATTCGTTCTTTTCAATCCGACTGTAGCTCATGAAGACCTTCCCAAGTGTTGCGCTATACCTCCCTTTAATCTTTTCCAACATGGATAAGTTGTATGCGATCCATTGCTCTCATCAATTTAATTGATGAAGGATAAGCATAACATAATTCTTATTCTTCTTTCAGCAAGTCGATTAACCTCTCCCTTTTGGAGTTTGTTCATCATCTCAAATTCTCGGTTCGAAGTGTTTTCATCTTTTCTTTTCCAGAGCTCAAGTTTTCTCGGCCATCTCGTCGGAACCTCCATCTAAATCGACGCAAGCTTTAATCTTATTGTTTTCATCCTTCAATTCTATCTCATTGTCCTTTTGTTTACCAGAGTTCTTCATGGTGGTTCTTCATGTTTTAATTCATTTTTCAAGAGGTCATCAAGATTTTGTTGGAGGAGTTCAAGTATCTTTTCTTCTCGCGTACCGAAGTGTAAATAATTCTTCATTTTCTTCTGAAGTGGAGTTTTGCATTTCTTCATTCTTCTCAGCTATTCAAACTTTTGGTTGTGGTATAATTTCACCTCAAGTTTTGAGATGTTTTTCCATAAGCCCACAACAAGCTTGTTCTCTCGTTGTTGATTTCTCAACAACTCTGTTCAATTCTTCCTCTAAGGATTCTATCAAATTCATTCGTGGTGGAAGTTTTTCTTCTCTTATCCGTTTTTTTCATTCCACTATTTCAATTCTCTTAGAGGCTTTGCGTGTTCATCTCGTTAAGTGTCATTCCATCTTGTGAAGTTCATGTTCTAATCCTTCCATTTTCAGTCGGAGTGCTGCCCAAATTCTTTTGTTCTTATTCCTTTCCTATCTTATTCTAACCGGAGTGGTTTCAGAGTCTATCTTGTTTCCATGAGTATTTGATTCTCGTCATATTCGTCATTCCTTTTTTCTACCGAGTGCTCTCGACCTTGGTCTTCTTCTCTCTTGCGTTCTTATTTCACCTCATCCTTTTTCTCTTCCGTCTCGTTCCTAAGATCTCGGGACGAGATCTCTTTTTAGTAGAGGAGAGTTGTAACGCCACGGATTCGATGTGCCAGGTGTCTGCCAGTTATTCGCCGTTAATTGCCATGTCATTTTCTTGCGTGTTTCATTTTATCATGTCAGTATGTGCATTGCATTGTATACGTATTTCATCTCATGCATCCGAGCATTTTCCCCATTGTCCGTTTAGCAATCCGACACTCCTATGTCCTCCGGCGTCTCCCTTTTGTCTCTTATTGTGAGCGGGTGTTAAACATTCTCGGAATGGACCGAGGTTTGCCAAGCGGCCTTGGTACACCACCGGTAGACCGCCTGTCAAGTTTCGTGCCATTTGGAGTCCGTTTGATACTCCAACGATTAATCGGGTAGCCGCAAAGGCCTCTCGTGTGTGCAGCCCAACACCCCTCCAAAGTGGCCCATGAGCCCATCCAAACCCCCTCCATGCTCTCGGTCGTTCGATCACGATCGTGTGGGCGCAAACCGCTCCTCATTTGGAGTCTCCTCGCTCCCTCTACCTATATAAAGGCCCTCCCCTTCCATTTTCGCGGATGAAACCCTAGTCCCCTTCCTCCTCGCACCGCCGAGCAGATCCTCCGCCGCCGGACATGTCCGCCGCCGCCCCCTCGCCGAATCACCGCCCGCCAGCTGTTGCTGCCGCCTCCCACCACCACGGGCCCGCTAGGCCCAGATCCGGCCTGCCCGGGCCCGGTCGCTCTGCTGCCCGCCCGCAGGCGCCCGAGCGCTTGACCGCCGCCGCACGTCGAGCTCCGGCCACCGGAG
>NC_057813.1:553214818-553300279 GCF_018294505.1 Triticum aestivum
CCGCTGCCGGGCTCCGCCACGCACCCCTCCGGCCGCCGCCTCCTTGCCAGCGCCATCCCCGCGCCTCGCCGCCTCGCTGACCTCGCTGGCCGTCCTCTCCGGTGCCCGTCCCCGCGTCTCACCGCCGCCGTTCGCCGCTTCTGCCGCCATGCACCGCCGAAGGTGCTCGTCCCACCGCCACCCTTCTCCAGCGCCCCACCGCCGGACCCCGCCCCATCCACCCGCCGGCGCCGCCCCTCATCGTCCCGCTCCGGCCGCCGCCCCTCCCCGCGCCTCCTCGGCGACCGCGCCAGCTCGCCAGAGATCGTCGGCGTCCGTCTCGTCCGGATCCATCCCGCGGGGTGGATGAGCTCCACCAATCCGCCCATCCAAACACCGCGTCCGCGCCCCGGATCCCTCCGTCCGAACGGTTCCATCCAGATTTCGCGAGGTTGATTTCTGCCAAGTCCCAGATCTGTGTAATTTTCATGCCAAGTTCATCGCATCATATCTCCTAGCATACTGCCTTGTTTTGCATGCATGATGTATCAAAATGTTCATAACGATGTGCTCTTCATTTCATTCCATTGTTCCATGCTTGTTTGAGTCAATCTTTATGCCCTAATCATCGTTGCAAGAGTGCTATATGATGTTAACCTGCTGAAACTGTTATAACTTGCTGTTTTGTCTTCTTCATTGCATTTTGTGTGTGCATCTTTTGAGCTTGCTGTCTTCATGAGTTTTGAGATACATCATGCCATCTTTACTGTGGTGCAATCGATGTATTTTTGTGAGTCTTGTAGTGAGTGCATCGAGCTCGTGAAGTAGGGTACTTGCTGTTACTGTTTTGCTAGGCTGAATCTGCTATATCCTGATGCTATGTTAACCTGCTGCTACAAGTCATTTTATGCTTAATCTGGAGATGTTCACTAAGGATGTTTTTTTACTCATGTCATGCTCTATCCATCAATGCCCCTGGTAGCATTTATGGCCTGCTGTAGCTTGTAATATTGCTCTCAAATTGCTAAATAATGTTGCTGTCAGCCTGTTAACATTAAGTTCAGTTTTGCCATGAGCTTTGCTAGTGATCCATGCACCCTATGGACTTGATCTTGCCATTCTTAGCTTCATAAACATGTCTTCTTACTGTTGGTTACCTTTTAATGCCATGTATTGCTCTGTGGTGAGTTGCACAAGCTCATCAACATGCCTACTTATTGTTGTTCCTGCCATGTCTGAATCTGTCATATCACTTGCCATGTTTGCAAGGATGATACCATCTTTTCTGTTGATCTTTGGAATTAGTTCAGTAAGGGAGTTTTGTTCTTTGTCTTTAGTATTAGCATGACATGCCTTTGTTTGCCATGTTAAGTTCCTGTAGCATGTCGTTTGATAGCTATAAACATTGCAACCTGATGTTATTTCTGCCATGTCCAGTGATTTCTGCCAAGTCTGTAAACTCTTATTATTTGCAATCTTGCCATGTCCTTTTGAACATGTTCTATTGTTTTCTGGAGATAGATGAGTGTTCATGTTTTGTCATACTTTACCTGTGCTTCATTCCCATGCCTTTTGTTCTTATGTTGAGGTGCTGTAGCATATTGTTTTGATTCTTGCTAGATGCCTAGTTGCTGTTATGGACAACTTGTCCTTTAAACTTGTATTGAGTGTATGTGTTGAACCGTTGCTCCGTTTTGAGTGTGCTCTATATGAAACTTGCTTGATTTTGCATGAAGTTTCATATTATCATGTTGCATCCTTGTTTTGAGGTGTTTGCTTGATGTTTGTATGCATTTTGCATCAATGCCTTGTTTAACTTGTTTTGCTCATATCTTCTAGGCCGTAGCTCTGAATTAAATAAACTTTATATGTAACTTGACTAGAATCTCGTGTAGACCGTCATGGTGCATTTTAACTTGCTGTTTAACTACTTGAACATAAGGTTTATTCAGTTCTGGAACAATTTCTAAACTTGCATATTAGGACTTACCGGATTTGTTATATGTTGTTTCCGGCCTCATTTAACTTACTTTGATGTGGTGTTCTGGTATGCATCATATCTTGCCATGAGTAGCCTCATCTACCTTTGTCATGCATCATACTTGGTTGAGCATCATGCCTTGTTCATGTGTGGCGTGTTTACTATCTTGTGTGCTTCTTCTCGATAGTTCCCGTTTCGTTGCGATCGTGAGGATTCGTTCGTCTATGCTTGGTTCATCTTCGTGGCTTCATCTTCTTCATGGACTGATGGTATGTAACGGCTGAACCACTCGGGGCCTGATGGTATGTAACCACTCGGGATGTCATGATCTTGTCCTTCTCACAGGGCACTACCCCTGTCGACCAAGCTCTGAGCGAGAACGGATCTCGTGTTGAATAGAGGGTCTCGAGTGTCCTTCATGTGACGAGCGGGACTCGGCCTACAATCGCCACTGTGTGTCCACCTATCTTCGTAGGGATAACACCCGTATGCACCATATCGCGGTGGAGGCATCAGGGTGTGATGATAGTCGTCGCGATGCCGGGGCGACCCAACTCGATCGTGCCTCTGATCCTCATAGTGATCTCTTGAGGAGGAAGTGACCCGGTGCCTGCCAGAGCCGGGTGGGCTATGAGCTGACTGAACAGTTTCTGCACGCACTGAAGCATTGTGGATCCGCTCTCTAGACTGGGAGACTGCCGTGTTCTACGGCAACATCGTCTTCAGGAGCGCCTGGATCTGTCGAATCCCCTCCCCGGCTGTAGAGCCGGAAGGCTGGATCGAATCCGCTATCCAGTGGCAGCTGACAGATTTTGTAATGGAGTACCCATGACTTGATACTTATGAGGTTGGTCACTCGAGAAGAGCCGGCGTTATGCCGACTGGAACTGGGTTGACGGCTCTCGCGTTTGTCAACCTCCCTCTGAAGCCGCTCGAGGCGATCGCGCTTGGCCAAGGTGGCCAGACGAGTTTAGCTCCCTCGGGTGAGAGCTTGTGGTATATACGGCTCGTGACCCGGAATGCCACCGTCAGTGTTGACGTGATATGTACTCGCACGACCGTCCTAGGGTTCAGTGTATCATGGGGGCGCGTGGTGCTCGGAGTTGTCACCCATGAGAATGTCGGCGGGTGACTTGATGGTTTCGCACTCGGACTCCTAGGAGGAATCGCCGAGTGATCCATCGGAGAGGTCTAGGACGACCACGTCAAACTCGAGAGCCGCTGCATGTTCTACCGTGGTTTGAGTGGCCACGACGAGCTTGATCCAGCGCTGCAGCCGCAAACACCCGGAATGCTTGCGGCGGTACACGATGGCAGGGAGAGCGGCCACTCGGTATGGAGCCGAGGGCTGCCAGAGAAGCACTCCATAGGAGGAAGCACGAAAGTGCGTCGCGCCGCTGATGGGCTATTCCTCCACGTCCAGCGGGGCCTCGCGAAGCCATGCCGAGTCGTCGGCGATGAAGGAGAGTGGCCCAAAATGGATTTCACCACCAACTGACATGTTGATGAAGAATTCCCACCTACGCTATCAAACTTTGCTAAACGGCTAGCCCCACAGTGGGCGCCCACTGTCGGGGTCATGTCAGGACCCCGATCCTAAGTCACACCGATCTAGCATGTAACACATCATATCACTTTGCGGCCTCACGCACGGTATTCCCACGGGTGCCACCTTACCTGGCCCAGGACCGTTTGCGCCTTTTGGCTCACGTATATGATAGTGTCGCTAGCATCCATATGATAAGGAGCCCGGGCTGACATGGCTAGTCGTAAACCCAAAGTGGCACAAACTTACAGGGACAGGCATCCATGACCCAGCATCGAACGTGTCGGTCATCATCGAGTGAATTCCAGGCTGTAGCACTGGGCTAGCAGGACTCCGGTGAACCGGGCTGTAGCGGGCTAACAGGACTCCTGTATTCATCGCGTGACATTTCCCCCAAGGGACAGACACATGAACGAAGAAGGACACATGCCGGCCAGCCTAAGTGTTCCGGAGCAGTAGCAAGCTACCATGGCTCAGTGGAAACACTAGGAGACATTTCCCGGTAAGAGAGGCTACTAAGGATAAACAACTAGATAGCCAGATCCCACGCATACCAAGCATTTCAATAACATACACACAATATGCTCGATATGTGCAAATACAACATGGCATCACAACATGACTCTACAACTCAAGTATTTATTCCTTAGGCTCTGAGGAGCGAGATATTACAAACATGGGTCTCATGACCCAACAATCAGAGCATACAAGTCAAAGCACAAGCGGAAGCTATCATGTCTGAGTACAGACATCTATAAATGAAAAAGGCTGAGAAGCCTGACTATCTACCAGATCTTGCCGAGGGCACAAGATCGTAGCTGAGGTAACAAGCTAAACGTCCAAGTCCACGCGGAACTACTAGCGAGACCGAAGTCTCTCTGCAAAAACATAAAATAGGCAAATGTG
This sequence comes from Triticum aestivum, assembly GCF_018294505.1. Classification (NCBI taxonomy): domain Eukaryota; kingdom Viridiplantae; phylum Streptophyta; class Magnoliopsida; order Poales; family Poaceae; genus Triticum; species Triticum aestivum. The sequence continues at coordinate 553,219,231 of NC_057813.1, forward strand.
AGTACAAATGTACCCAGCAAGACTTACATCAGAACTAACTACATATGCATCATTATCAACAAAGGGATGGTGGGGGTTTAACTGCAGCAAGCCAGCTTTGACTCGGTGGCTATCCTGAACTACGACTGCAAGTAACTCTTTTGAGGTGGCGCACACGAGTCCACATATTGACCATATCAATACACCACTATGGATCCGCTCCCGTCTCCCTACGAGAACGCCATCCATATCACTCACGCTTATCTTGCGTATTTTAGGGTATCCACTTTCACTTGTCTATGAACTGATATAAGCAACCCAGAAGTCCTTTACCGCGGACACGGCTATTCGAATAGATGATGTTAACCCTGCAGGGGTGTACTTCTTCATACATGTTTCCACCACTTAGCGTCTGCACACGACATGTGCTCGGCAGACTTCAAGCGAAAGCCGACGTGGGTGTAGACCACGACCTACCTAAACACTCAAGTCTCTAGTCCAGGTTTATCGCCTATTCGGGTTCCATCCATGAGGAGATCCGGCCGGAGTTTCGCTCACAGCCCCAAACGATGTGTGCAGGGTTCCCGAGACACCAAACGGGCGCTCGGTACACCGTGCCACATGCCTACCGCATCACAGCCCACCCCTACGTTCAGCTCTACGCACGGCCTCCAGCATACTACAAACACCAGAAACTACTTGCAACTCCTGGACAGAGGACAAGGGTGAATAAGAAGTCGAGCGGGGTCATATTTCAGGGCCCAATGCATGGTAGTAGCTGAATCATGGATCACAAACACAGAACTCAGTTCCTAAGGACGGCTTCAATGAGACAACCCACCATGTACTCCTACATGGCCTCTCACCGCTACCTTTACCAAATCGTGTTCACACACTTAGCTCACACACAATAGGACATGTTCACACACCTCTGATTCATCCCCGATGAATCAGACCTGACTCAACTCTAAGCAGTAGCAGGCATGACAAACAAGCATGAAAGAGTAGGCACATCAGGGCTCAAACAACTCCTACTCATGCTAGTGGGTTTCATCTATTTACTGTGGCAATGACAGGTCATGCAGAGGATAAGGGGTTCAGCTACCGCAGCAAGTAACAAATATGTCATTGTTGTCCTAATGCAGTAAAAGAGAGCAGGGCGAGAGAGTAGGATTGTATCGGAATGAACAAGGGGGTTTTGCTTGCCTGGCACTTCTGAAGATAGTATAGCTCTTCATCGGTGTCATCGAACTCATCGTCGAACCACGTCTATCGAGAGGGGACAAACACCAGCAACAGAGAAGAACACAATCAATGCAATGCAACAATATGATGCATGAGTGTGACATGGCAATATGCTGTGGTTTGAGCTAATGCAGCTAGCAACAAAGTTAAATGAAGCTGGTTTGAACCCTAAGTTCAAAACCAAACTCCATATGTGAAATTCAAATGTCATTTATATGATTTGTGCTAAACAGCAGCTATAAGTTGTTCTAACATGCATGAGAATAGTACAGATGGATAGATTGGATTTTTCTGATCATTTTTCATATATAATTTATCTCATTTGGAGTTACGGTTGAATTACTATGATTTTTAGAAGTTTTAGCTATTTTCTGAAATAAATAAATCGTTTAGATTTATTTAAAATCCAGAAAAGGGTTTACTGCGTCAGCCTGACATCATCATGACGTTAGCAAGTCAACGAGGCACGGTCCGGGTCAAACCTGACAGTGGGTCCCGCGTGTCAGTGTAATTAGTTGAACTAAAATTAATTTAAACTAATCCTAAATAGTTAACAGGGCTGGGCCCCACCTGTCATTGACTCAGGAGAGTCAACCAGGGGTCAAACCCGGGTCAAACTCGCCGGAGTTGACCCGAGGCTCATCGCCGGCAAGGCCAGGGACGGCGGAGAGCATCGGGATTCGCCCTCCGATGACCAAAAGAGCGGCGGAGGGGCTCTACGAGATGCCCAGGCTCGCGCGCATCTAACACGACTAGTGGCAGCAGCCGGGGTGGACCGAGCTCGCCGGAAACGAGCTCGCGGCGGCGGCCGGAGTTCGGCCAACGGCGGGTTAGGTGCTAGGGGGCACGGCAGGTCGCACAGGTGGGCGCACCCGGCTCCTGGAAGAGTGCTGAGCACGTTGCCGTGCTTGGGAGTTAGCTACGGTGGCTCCAGCCTCGTCTGCGTCATCGCCGGCGGCGAGGAACTGTCGGCTCCGACAGCCACGGTGGTTAGAAGGCGCGGACGGGCACGGGGAGAGAGGGGAAATGGACAGGGGCTCACGGTGAGTTCGAAGAGAAGGTCGGCGTGCTCGGGGAGGCGGTGGAGACGGCGAATCGGACGGCGGCATCCGGCGGCCGTGGTCAGAGAAGAAGGCCGCAAGCGTCGTCGTGGGGCCGTCCTGGCTCATGTAGCTCGGAGAGGAGGGAGAGTAGGTGGCGGCGGCGCCTCTGAGAGCATCGGCGGGGCGAGGCAGTGGCTGTGGCCACGGCGGCAACGAACGGCGGCGGCGGGTGGGTTCGGTGGCTGCGTGCGAGAGAGAGAACAGAGAAGGGGGGATGAGCTCGAGGGAGTGAGCGAGAGGGACCAGGGGGCTGTGTGGCGTCGCGGACGGGGTCCAGGGCGACGAGGGGAAGGCGGCAAGCAGGAGGTGGCCGGGGCATCACCAGCGCTCGCCACCGAGCTGCTTCGGGGCGAGGGGAGGAAGACGACAGGAGGAGGTGGGCTGGGCCGCGCTGGGCCGGTCCTGTTGGGCCACCAGGTGGGCTGCGAGGTGAGCGCCAGGTAAGTGCTCTGTTTTATTTTCTGTTTGTTTTATTTTTTAAATTTGTTTTGCCACTGTTTTGAATTTAAAATAATTCAAACAATGCCAAAAACTCCTCTGAATATTTTTATTTTACTAGATGGACTTTTCCAAAAGCTCATAAAATATTTCAGGGGTATTTGAAATTATATTCTAATTATATGAATATAATTCAAATTCAAATAGCTAATGATTTAAATTCAAAGTCCCAAGATTAAGTCCTTAAAAATGTTCAATATTTTGGTTGGGACCAGAACCCTTGCCAAAAATTATCAAACATTTAAGAAGAGCATTTTGGAACAATGAATGAGATTTTAAGGTTTTTGCCCTTCTTTTATTTAAGTTTTTGAGGCTTCCAAATTTCCTCAGTTCAAGTTTCAAAAATTTAAACATGATGCAAACACTAGGCAGCACTAGAAGCTAGGGATGTGACAACTCACCCCCACTAAACAAGAATCTCGTCTCGAGATTCAAGCGTAGGGTAAGATGAAGGGGAAACGCAAACTAGTATAATCTTCACGATCCAGGGTGCACTTCAACTGAACGTTGATTCGTTCACCATCATTGTCTCGAAGTCTTGCTCTGAGAACTCCAACTATCATGACAACGAGAGGAAGGAAAGACCCTAAAAGAATCATTCTTTTCGAAGGTCGAACAACTCAGGATTAACTCACGGAATGAGACATAGCAGCATCTCTTGAGCTGAGAGACGAAGCACACCTCTAGCGGAAAGGAGTGGAACAAATGACGGAGGTTTACTAGGTAGATTACAATTCCACACTTAACAGGGTGGTAAACGGTTGTCAGCGCAGCGAGGAGTTGAGTTGCCATGATACCACAACGAGGCACCTTAGGGATGGTGACTCGTAGATATATCTCCTTAAGTGGCAAAAAGAATTACCTTTTATTCAGAGATCATTGAAACTCTTTAAACCAGCCTAAGGCAATTCTTGAGCGATCATTTGGAGGGGGTCGGTAGAATGGCATACTCGGAATTGGATGATGTGGATTACCTTGTTGAAGACAACGTAATGGATGAATTTGCTTACCACCGGAAATGGAAGGGACCCATGGTAGAATGGCACATTGATGGTGCAAGCTGGGAACAAAATGCAAATGCTGGGAATGATTCTGGTAACTGGGGAAGAACCCAGCAATAGAGAGTGAATTCACTGTTTGAAAAGATCATAGCATTGCCGAGGAAACTGAGAGCATCCCAATTAGTGTCGATGATAACACCTAGCGCTTGTGCGTGCTCTCAAGAACTTGAGCATTTCCATAATCATCAAGATTTTACCAATATCCGTGTCAAGGATCCTGGCAACACAACTTGCTACCATGATAAATGATGATGGATGATGCAGATGCAAAGGAAGATAACACTTTCTCAGATTTTTCCTTAGCGAGGCTAAGGAAACAAAACCTGGATGATCGACCGAGAGACATTTAGCACTGCGCTTCTAATGTTCTCCTTGATGTACTAGCGTATCCCATTCCTTGAAATGGTCTGGTATCTAGAACATCAAGTAAAGGTCGGACTTCGGAAACACAAAAATCATAAGGCATAACTAGGGAGTAAATCCTACGAAGTCCTTATGGGGAGGTGGCCAACTTCCTCAAACAAGATACTACAATAATAGGTCTTCCGGCTGGGTGTGTTGGCCACGACATCCACTTTACCGGTTATCGAGGGACCAATATTATAGTTCTTGGGAAATGTTCCAACCATCATATCTGCCTGAGATTCAGATCTGGTTGGTGTCAGGATATTCCAGACTCATCGAGTCTAGGAAGAAAAATGAAAGTTTGCAACACAAATCGACGAAATGACGTTGCGAGATTCTCGGGAAATGAACTACGATAGCAAGCTCCAAAACATGAGCTGGTTCTGCTACACATGTGTGAACACGCTGCCTCAGACAAACATGATCACATGGTAGTCTTACAATAAAACACTACCGAGTTCTGGTAGGGAACCATCATTGAGGATATAGGAATCTTGCGCATGAACTAGTATTTGCACAACAACTCCTTTTCCTTGAACAAATCAATCAGTGGCTTGGTGTGCTAGGGATACATAGGGAATGAAGATGATCAGTCTATCAGACCATAGAATACTTCGCACATGCATGACTGACCTGGGATGATTCCAGAGGAGCAAAAACAAACTTTCTCGAATTCACGACGGCAACTTACATCAAATGCACGTGAATCAAAGGAAGTCACTTCTTTCATCCAAACATATACCTCATAAACGGGGCATGAAGAAAATGCTTACACAAGTTTCCAACACTAGCTTAATGTTCAACAAAATCATGGAGGAGATAAGGATGTTGTCAATGGGCTCAACAACAATTCATCCGGGTTTCCTTTTAAAAGCAATTCCATAGTTAAGTGAACACGATGATAGCATTGGTCAGACCAAAGAATATAATGGTGTATGCTCGAGGAAAAACCACGAGTAAGACAACATTACGAATATCGTTGGTTCTGATTTGATTTGACGATAGCCCATACTCAATCAAAGGTTTGGGTAAGATAATAGATCCAACAATTGATCACAAGGACCAATTGATGAGGATATCATCTTTCTTAAACACACACACACACACACACACAAAGATATCCCTTAACATGAACTAAGTCGGACAAGCTTTTATCTTCCAACTCTCCAAGTTGTTGTTTAGCTTGACCAACTAGCTCAGGGGTATCCCACACAGATTCTTGGAGAAGGGGTGGTTTACAGGAAACCATCTTGATCACGAACTCAACATAGCGGTCAGGTGGCAACCTGGTAATACTTCCGAGAAGATATTCGGAAAATTACAAACCACTGATATGTTCCTAAGCTCGAGAACAATCTTGCTTTTCAGGGCAAGACGCTATGATCCAAGAGTGAGGGATTGACGAAATCCTAACTCACCGATCGAAAAGTGCACCAACAATAAGGACTAGGTAGCACAATCTATCTTAGAATGATGATTCAAGAACCAACACACTAAGAATGAAATTATTGTCCTTTAACTACCAAGCAACACGGTTGCTAGGAGTATTGACTTCACACATCATAGTTCACTTGTCGGCATTCCGGTTGCGACAACACGAAACCGAGGAATGAATAATGATGGCGAGAGTATCACTAAATCAAGAATTCATAGGATGGTGTGCCATTCCCATGATAACTTAATATAAAGATGGTAACACTCCAGGGTGGAACAGAACAAAAACTGGATTAGTATTTGATCTGCGGAGTACAACTGCTTTGACCCAATCCTGAATATGGATGAGGTACTGGAGTTTGTTTCTCCTAGTCATCCTGAATGGAATGGCTTGACGGACCACAAGATTAATAGGCATCGATAAACGAATGCACGCATACTCTTGACTATCAATTGATAGACGAGGGTCGGAAGACAACTATGAGGGACAACTCAAAGAACATATAATTTTCTGAGTTATGGATGCATAGATTAGTATGTCGAACCAAGTTCAACATGTTTCTTCCGGATAAGCCATGCAGAGAGGTAGGACTGGCAGAGTCACGATTTATGAATGGAGAACTCCTCAAGAGTACTCTAATTGTGATCTATTGATCCAATAAACATCTACCATAAGCGGTTCATAGTATTTGGAAGAAGGAGATACCACGGACCTCGAGGACTATCGCAAAGTTACTAATATCCTAAAGGAACTAGCAAACACTATCAACATGAAGTAAGTAGAGTGAATCTCGGGTTCAGAACCCAGGAGTAGAATGCCTACTACTAAGTGGCATCACGGGATGCTTTTGGGAATGATGGCCAGAATCATCACACTGGGATCACAAAACATGGCTAGACTACTAGATGATCCCCTGAGACACCTAGGGTCATAATAATAACTCCAACATAAATGTCCAGGCAATAGAGTACCTCAACTCACCGTCTAGTGTGGTTAATCTGGCCATAAAGGACATCGGGAACGGAAAGAAAGGATTTGCAAATGCATCAGACTATTTAGAAACCTGGGATGACTCGGATAGCATAACGACTGTAAATGCTCAAAAAGATTTGAGACAATCACAAAAATGGTGGCATAACCACTCAAAAGCACAATATCAAGGTTTCGAGATCAAGAGTTAACATACAAAAGTCGTAGGAACTGAACTCAAGCTTAAATCCAACAATCTTATAAGTCTACGGATTAGTAACACGTGATCCTGATAGAAAGAAGAGATAGCCTAGTTCTTAATCCCCGTAGGAAAGATAAGATGACTGAGATCAGAAGGCATGAGGTATAAGGAGTAAAAAGAGCCTTACGTTCCATCCCACAATCAATTCCCTTATATAACTAAAGAATTTCTAGACTCAACTTCGACCAGTTTGGCTTGGTAATCCTACAGGCAGTCAAGCTCTGATACCAAAGCTGTCAGGACCCCGATCCTAAGTCACACCGATCTAGCATGTAACACATCATATCACTTTGCAGCCTCACGCACGGTATTCCCACGGGTGCCACCTTACCTGGCCCGGGACCGTTTGCACCTTTTGGCTCACGTATATGATAGTGTCGCTAGCATCCATATGATAAGGAGCCCGGGCTGACATGGCTAGTCGTAAACCCAAAGTGGCACAAACTTACAGGGACAGGCATCCATGACCCAACGTCGAACGTGTCGGTCATCAGCGAGTGAATTCCAGGCTGTAGCACTGAGCTAGCAGGACTCCGGTGAACCGGGCTGTAGCGGGCTAACAGGACTCCTGTATTCATCGCGTGACATTTCCCCGAAGGGACAGACACAGGAACGAAGAAGGATACATGCCGGCCAGCCTAAGTGTTCCGGAGCAGTAGCAAGCTACCATGGCTCAGTGGAAACACTAGGAGACATTTCCCGGTAAGAGAGGCTACTAAGGATAAACAACTAGATAGCCAGATCCCACGCATACCAAGCATTTCAATAACATACACACAATATGCTCGATATGTGCAAATACAACATGGCATCACAACATGACTCTACAACTCAAGTATTTATTCCTTAGGCTCTGAGGAGCGAGATATTACAAACATGGGTCTCATGACCCAACAATCAGAGCATACAAGTCAAAGCACAAGCGGAAGCTATCATGTCTGAGTACAGACATCTATAAATGAAAAAGGCTGAGAAGCCTGACTATCTACCAGATCCTGCCGAGGGCACAAGATCGTAGCTGAGGTAACAAGCTAAACGTCGAAGTCCACGCGGAACTACTAGCGAGACCGAAGTCTCTCTGCAAAAACATAAAATAGGCAAACGTGAGTACAAATGTACCCAGCAAGACTTACATCAGAACTAACTACATATGCATCATTATCAACAAAGGGATGGTGGGGGTTTAACTGCAGCAAGCCAGCTTTGACTCGGTGGCTATCCTGAACTACGACTGCAAGTAACTCTTTTGAGGTGGCGCACATGAGTCCACATATTCACCATATCAATACACCACTATGGATCCGCTCCCGTCTCCCTACGAGAACGCCATCCATAGCACTCACGCTTATCTTGCGTATTTTAGGGTATCCACTTTCACTTGTCTATGAACTGATATAAGCAACCCAGAAGTCCTTTACCGCGGACACGGCTATTCGAATAGATGATGTTAACCCTGCAGGGGTGTACTTCTTCATACATGTTTCCACCACTTAGCGTCTGCACACGACATGTGCTCGGCAGACTTCAAGCGAAAGCCGACGTGGGTGTAGACCACGACCTACCTAAACACTCAAGTCTCTAGTCCAGGTTTATCGCCTATTCGGGTTCCATCCATGAGGAGATCCGGCCGGAGTTTCGCTCACAGCCCCAAACGATGTGTGCAGGGTTCCCGAGACACCAAACGGGCGCTCGGTACACCGTGCCACATGCCTACCGCATCACAGCCCACCCCTACGGTCAGCTCTGCGCACGGCCTCCAGCATACTACAAACACCAGAAACTACTTGCAACTCCTGGACAGAGGACAAGGGTGAATAAGAAGTCGAGCGGGGTCATATTTCAGGGCCCAATGCATGGTAGTAGCTGAATCATGGATCACAAACACAGAACTCAGTTCCTAAGGACGGCTTCAATGAGACAACCCACCATGTACTCCTACATGGCCTCTCACCGCTACCTTTACCAAATCGTGTTCACACACTTAGCTCACACACAATAGGACATGTTCACACACCTCTGATTCATCCCCGATGAATTAGACCTGACTCAACTCTAAGCAGTAGCAGGCATGACAAACAAGCATGAAAGAGTAGGCACATCAGGGCTCAAACAACTCCTACTCATGCTAGTGGGTTTCATCTATTTACTGTGGCAATGACAGGTCATGCAGAGGATAAGGGGTTCAGCTACCGCAGCAAGTAACAAATATGTCATTGTTGTCCTAATGCAGTAAAAGAGAGCAGGGCGAGAGAGTAGGATTGTATCGGAATGAACAAGGGGGTTTTGCTTTCCTGGCACTTCTGAAGATAGTATAGCTCTTCATCGGTGTCATCGAACTCATCGTCGAACCACGTCTATCGAGAGGGGACAAACACCAACAACAGAGAAGAACACAATCAATGCAATGCAACAATATGATGCATGAGTGTGACATGGCAATATGCTGTGGTTTGAGCTAATGCAGCTAGCAACAAAGTTAAATGAAGTTGGTTTGAACCCTAAGTTCAAAACCAAACTCCATATGTGAAATTCAAATGTCATTTATATGATTTGTGCTAAACAGCAGCTATAAGTTGTTCTAACATGCATGAGAATAGTACAGATGGATAGATTGGATTTTTCTGATCATTTTTCATATATAATTTATCTCATTTGGAGTTACGGTTGAATTACTATGATTTTTAGAAGTTTTAGCTATTTTCTGAAATAAATAAATCGTTTAGATTTATTTAAAATCCAGAAAAGGGTTTACTGCGTCAGCCTGACATCATCATGACGTTAGCAAGTCAACGAGGCACGGTTCGGGTCAAACCTGACAGTGGGTCCCGCGTGTCAGTGTAATTAGTTAAACTAAAATTAATTTAAACTAATCCTAAATAGTTAACAGGGCTGGGCCCCACCTGTCATTGACTCAGGAGAGTCAACCAGGGATCAAACCCGGGTCAAACTCGCCGGAGTTGACCCGAGGCTCGTCGCCGGCAAGGCCAGGGACGGCGGAGAGCGTCGAGATTCGCCCTCCGATGACCAAAAGAGCGGCGGAGGGGCTCTACGAGATGCCCAGGCTCGCGCGCATCTAAAACGACTAGTGGCAGCAGCCGGGGTGGACCGAGCTCGCCGGAAACGAGCTCGCGGTGGCGGCCGGAGTTCGGCCAACGGCGGGTTAGGCGCTAGGGGGCACGACAGGTCGCACGGGTGGGCGCGCCCGGCTCCTGGAAGAGTGCTGAGCACGTTGCCGTGCTCGGGAGTTAGCTACGGTGGCTCTAGCCTCGTCTGCATCATAGCCGGCGGCGAGGAATTGTCGGCTCCGACAGCCACGGTGGTTAGAAGGCGCGGACGGGCACGGGGAGAGAGGGGAAATGGACAGGGGCTCACGGTGAGTTCGAAGAGAAGGTCGGCGTGCTCGGGGAGGCGGTGGAGACGGCGAATCGGACGACGGCATCCGGCGGCCGTGGTCGGAGAAGAAGGCCGCAAGCGTCGTCTTGGGGGTGTCCTGGCTCGTGTAGCTCGGAGAGGAGGGAGAGTAGGTGGCGGCGGTGCCTCTGAGAGCATCGGCGGGGTGAGGCAGTGGCTGTGGCCACGATGGCAACGAACGGCGGCGGCGGGTGGGTTCGGTGGCTGCGTGAGAGAGAGAGAACAGAGAAGGGGGGATGAGCTCGAGGGAGTGAGTGAGAGGGACCAGTGGGCTGCGTGGCGTCGCGGAGGGGGTCCAGGGCGACGAGGGGAAGGCGGCAAGCAGGAGGTGGCCGGGGCATCGCCAGCGCTCGCCACCGAGCTGCTTCGGGGCGAGGGGAGGAAGACGACAGGTGGAGGTGGGCTGGGCCACGCTGGGCCGGTCCTGTTGGGCCACCAGGTGGGCTGCGAGGTGAGCGCCAGGTAAGTGCTCTATTTTATTTTCTATTTGTTTTATTTTTTTTAAATTTGTTTTGCCACTGTTTTGAATTTAAAATAATTCAAACAATGCCAAAAACTCCTCTGAATATTTCTATTTTGCTAGACGGACTTTTCCAAAAGCTCATAAAATATTTCAGGGGTATTTGAAATTATATTCTAATTATATGAATATAATTCAAATTCAAATAGCTAATGATTTAAATTCAAAGTCCCAAGATTAAGTCCTTAAAAATGTTCAATATTTTGGTTGGGACCAGAACCCTTGCCAAAAATTATCAAATATTTAGGAAGAGCATTTTGGAACAATGAATGAGATTTTAGGGTTTTTGCCCTTCTTTTATTTAAGTTTTTGAGGCTTCCAAATTTCCTCAGTTCAAGTTTCAAAAATTTAAACATGATGCAAACACTAGGCAGCACCAGAAGCTAGGGATGTGACAGGTCACGATCCTAATAATGAGTACTAGGGGTACGAATTAGGGGGTAGAGCCTAGCTACAGCGCAGGTGTAACACTCGGTGTTTAACATGTTCATGCCCCTCTCGGTGGAGGTAAAAGCCCTATGTCTGATGCTCGGAGGCTTGCTTTGATTTGTTGGCTATGGATACAAAGATTTCTCATGCTTGGCCGTTGAGCAGGGTGCGGCTTATATAGAGTGTGCTAGAACCCCATGTCTCCCTCGCCATAGAGGCATTTAATGACACTAAATGGGTAAGTTTCTAGTATAATGAGCCTCTACTATAGCAGTTACAGGTAATGATAGCTATGAATCTACTTAATGGATGACTTAGGATTCCTCGATAGTTGCAGCTCCCATGACACCCTCCTGCCTTCTATGTCCGAGTGGAGGTCCATCAGCCGGGTGGCGTGTAGTCGTTCGAGTGCCATCGAGCTGTCCGAGTGAACTTCTTGATGTATGCATCCGAGTGTTGGCATGGTCCAGGGACTCGCCTATATATGATGGTGGTGGGCCCCATGTGAGTCCCAAATCATGGGTTCTTGACCCTACCCGGAATAGGTGACCACATCAGATGATCTGCCTCAGAAGTGCCCGTATGGAACACCGTCTTTTCTACTGTCTATGCAGAAACGTCTCCTATTGATTATTTCTTCCAATCCATTTCCACACGTGTTTTCTTCCATGTTTGGCCCATTTCCGATGGAAACACATCAAGGAGAGGATTTGTGGAACCCTTTGCATTATTCATTTGTCATTAGTACCAATATCGGAACGAATATATATTTTTAATTGAAATATCCCGGTTTAGACAAAGGTGAAATGAGTGTAAAAATATCACTCATCAATCTGCTAGATGGATTTTCAGAATTGGAACCCTTGCCTACACTCACAGGAAAGAAGGGGACGGCCCTGTAGATATTTAGCCTGGACCAGTTACAACAATAGACCCTTGTCACCTGTAGAATCCGCCAGTACCATTGAAGCATGCGTTCGACATTGATGCGACGGGACACAAGAATGTCAATCCCACCCCAGTCTTTTGGCATGAACACATTAGATCACTTAACCATATGGTATTCTTGTCGGGCATTCATCGCATGGCAGAAGAAACATGAGACGTCTTTGTCAAAAGAGCTATGGACCCCATCCGGCACAATATATAACCCCATCATATACACGAGAAAATTAGATATAGAGAAGTCAATAAGAACAGTCTTACTCCTGATACTCCTGATACATTGATGCGCCTTGCCAAAGAGTCTTCTAATACCAAGTCATGTGCCTTCACACAGACTCCTTATTTACTTGTTTTATTTCTTGCCTAGTTAATTTTTCTTTTTTGCTTCGCTTACATCTTTGCTTGCCAATATTCTTCCAAAATACCAAAAAATTACCCTTTTGTTACTATGTGTTTTGCTACCATGACTGGCCCTCCTTCTCCTACTATGATACATGAATTAGAAGTTCTTCATTTTAAACAAAGACATGGAGAGAGTTGGAAAGAAGCTTGGTTTAGAATAATTGAATCCCACAATAATTGCAGTATTAAAAATGATTTGAAAATTCTTCTTCGAAACTTTTATGTGGGGTTTTATATAACTAATAGGAATATGTTGGACTATGCTGTCATAGGGAATTTCATTGAAAATGATGTTATAAATGCTTATGAGCTAATAGAAGGAATAGTTGGGGCACCTCCTACTATGAAGGGATCAACAGTTACTTAGGAGGGAATTCAAATCCTTGGGAAATTGAGTGATATGCAAAAGAATTTAATTGATTTGAATAAAAATGGGGAACTATCTAAGACCTAGATGTCTACTATGCAACATTATTCTTGTAGAGTTGGTTGGGCCTCCATGCTTAGTTTTTCATATGACAATAGCAAATTTCCCTCAAGTGGATGACCTAAGGTTTATCCATCAGCGGGATGTGTAGTTTGAAGATGGTTCTCCCTCAAACAATCCTGCAACCAAATACAAGAAGTCTCTTATGTCTAGGGATGTAAACAAATTGGATCAGATCGGATAATGCCTTTACCATATCCTTTACCATAATTTTTTGTTGGAATTGGAGCGGATCGGATAATGACCGGATGCAAATTCGAATACAGATTATATTGGACTACGGATTCGGAGTGGAAGCGGAGCGGACTCGGGCTGAAAACGGATAAAAAATCTATGTACATATTTTCCATAATATCTATCATGATCTATGCAAAGAAGAACAACATATAAGTAACCAATAAAATTTATTGATCAATGAAATTAATAGCTTACACGTTGCAGTAAGCAAGACATTAGACATCATACATTCGTAGTGTTCTCTAGTCCATAATAAAAATCTGTTTAAATGTTAGGTAAGTGAGCTTGTATGGTATGTGTTCTCAAGTCAATTGGCTATGCTTGTACGTACATGTGATGTGTACAGTCGTACCATCGTGCTATTAGGGTTGGGGTTATATGATATTTATATGTGGTGATTTTAATCAGTGGCCTAATTGGGTATTTGGGCTTGTTGAGTGGACCACATTTATTGGATAATCCTATTTGATAACACCGGATAATCCAAAAAAATACCGGATAATCCACATCCACCAGATATTATCGATACCATATCCACTACCATATTAATCGGATATCCGGTTGACCAAAGTCTGTATCCGCATTCGTATCCATTGGATTTGTGAAAGTGCATATCGTATCCTTAAAAACGGATGCAGATTTGGAACAAGAATTATCTGTACCATTTACATCCCCACTTGTGTCCCCAACACATCCAATACAATTATCAATTTGTATAGGTGCACTAGTTTGATACAGAGATGATGGTAGATGTGTAATATGGATTGTAGAAATAGGTTTCTATAATCTGAACATTTAAAAATAGCAAGGTAGCAAGTAACAAAAGCGTGCAAAAATGGTGTCTCAATTCTTAGAAACAAGGCCCAGGGTTTATACTTTCACTAGTGCAATCTCTCAATATCACTAACATAGTTGAATCATATAATAATCCCTCAAAGTGTGGTGAAGAACCACTCCAAAGTCTCTATTGCTATCATAGAAAGTAGGATGGAATTGCGTAGGTAGTAAACCACCTCAAAGTTGTGTTTCCAATTAATCTTATGAACCACACCAAAGTGTCAAGAATAGTTCTAGAGATTGCACTATGACAACATCATATGATACGCATCAATCAACTCTAATGTCACCTAGATACCCCAATGTCACCATGAGTATCCACGAGTGAGACATGCATCAAGTGATCTCAAATACAAAATATTCCATCCGATAACAAAAATACCTAAAAGAGTAAGACTCAATGCACCACAAAAGAGATAGAGGGGAAGGACATCATATGATTCTACTTTATTAACAAAGCTCATGATACATCAAGATCGTGCCAAATAAACAACAAGAGAGAGAGAGATAGAGAGAGATCAAGCACATAGCTACTGGTACAAACCTCAACCCCTAGGGTGAACTACTCCCTTCTTGTCATGGAGGCAGCGAGGATGATGAATATGGCCTCGGGTGATGGCTTCCCAACTCCGGAAGGGTACCAGAATAGGGCTTCAAATGAGATCACTTTAGAACAGAGATTTGCGGTGGCAAAAAAACTCATCTAGGTTACTTTTCGGCTCTTTTAGATTTATAGGATTTTCAGCATTGGAATCATGCTAGGGGGAGTCTCGAGGGCCCCACAAGCTCACATGGCGTGCCCTAAGGGGGCGCCACCTGAGATTGTGCCCCCTGGGCACCTTCTGTCTCCCTCCCGAAGCTTCTTGGGTCTCTTTTCTTCCATAATAAATCACTATAATTTTTTATCGCCTTGGACTTTGTTTTGTATGGTTTTTCTATGAAACAAAGAAATAGGCAAAAAGCAGGAACTAGCAGTGGGCACTAGATTAATATGTTAGTCCATAAAATAATATAAAAGTGCACCAAAACCATGTACAACTCATGTAAATATAGCATGAATACTTCATAAGTTATAGATATGTTGTAGACATATCAACATTCCCAGACTTAATTCCTGCTCGTCCCCGAGTAGGTAAATGAGTAAATAAATAATTTATGAAGTGTGAATGCCAGAATAGTGCATAATCTTGATCAATGATAATCTAAATCACTTTTTCTAGCATCATTATATATCAAACACAGTAGCTCATTTCTCATAAAACTTCTAATGATGAAGTAGCAAGCTATTCACATGTTAAAGTATAGACCATAAACTCTCTTGAAACTTCACAAACTATGTTTTTAGTCATCAAACAGTTACAATTCATCTTATCTCTAGAAGGGTTTATGTAAGATCTTTCGTTTAGCAAATTCCACATACTCAACTATCATATAGTCTTCCATGATTGTTGGAACTCAAAGCATATTTCTAGAACAAACTGTTTCCATCAAACACAATGGGGGTTTAATAAGTCACCTCCCAACTTTCTTACTATAGGCATAAACATCATAACTCATGATCACATATATTCAACTGGATATATGTGCCTGGATCTTTCCCGACCACATGATGCTTGCCAAGTTGAGAATAATTTAGGTTGGAATAGGATAAAGTATTTTGACTCTTGCATAAAAGTAAAACTTAAGTAATAAAAGATAGTCCCTTCGTAGAGGGAAGCAGAGGTTCTCATGCCCTTTTTTTATTTTTGGAAGTGCAAAATCTTGATGCAAAGGAATGTCCTTTGATATTGCCCCTTATGATAGCAACCTTTATTAAGCAATTCGTCGCTTTTATTGCATTACCATCATAAGTTCATATAAAGCTTATTTTCCCTTACAATAAAAGATCATACATATTTACAGGCAATTTTTATTGCTTTGAACCGAAGACAACATACTTGAAGGATCGTATTTAGTCCATAGGTAGATATGGTGGACTCTCATGTCAAGAAACAGGGTTTATTGGTATTTGGATGCACAACTAGTATCTCTACTTAGTACAAAATTTTTGGCTAGCAAAAGATAATCTATTAAACAAGCATATATTGGAGAATCCATCACAATAAAACTTCGATGCAAATATACATAATGTTGTCTTTGTTATCCAACATCAACTTTTGATCAAGTTTAAAAATATTTAATGGGGGTTCACAATCATAGAAGATGTCCAAGATAGTATATTTATATGTGAAATCTCTCTTCCCTTATTATTTTTTATTGAATTGTCTGAGTGACCGATGCTATGCTTGTTAAATTCCAATATACTTTATTTCCTACACTCCCATGTGAAGGCACTACTTTCCATGAGCCAAGAATATGAAGCATATGTAATTTCAAATTTATGATATTCAATTCATTGAAAAATGTACTCTTAGGATAACTGAAGCATGAGAGTAAATGACAAACTACTACAAAAGATATAAGCGAAGAACAAAGAGTAGTTAAGTAAATAGGTAGCTATAAAAAGACTCTCCCAATAAAAATTTTCAGATTTAACAATTTTATCAAACAGTAAACAACACAAAAAGACACTCCAAGCAAAATACATGTTATGTGAAGAATAAAAATATAGTTCGAAGTAAGGTATACCGATAGTGTTGAGACGAAAGAGGGGATGCCTTCTACACATCCCCAAGATTAGACTCTTGAGTATTCCTTAGATATTACCCTTTGGTTCCTTGGTCATACCCAAGCTTAGGGTCTTGGCTCTCCTTATTCTCCTTCCATCGTCAAATCACCCAAAACTTGAAAACTTCAATCACACAAAACTTAACGGAACTCATGAGATGGGTAATATGATGATGAATAAATCATTCACTTTGGTACTCTCAAGACAAGATTCATAAATCCTCTCACACAATCCCTTATGAATTATATAATTTCCACAATTTATATCACTCAGTATAAGCCATGAAAATTCCAAACAAGCAAACTAAGAAAATAAAACAGAATCTATTAAAAATAGAACAGTCTATAAAGGATGAATTATTATCCGTACTTCATAGTTCAAAAATTTCTAAAAATTAGGAAACTACAGAAAATTTGCATCTCAGTATTGTGTAAAAAAATTCAGCAAGGGATCATGTTCCAGTACAGAATTATAATCCATATACTGGACACAAAGTTTCAGTTTTTGCATAGAACCAAATCAACAAGCATCCATATCACCCAAAAGGTTTAGCATGGCACTTTATTGAAAGAAAAGATACAAAAAAAGATTACTATAGTAGAATTAATAATGTAAACACACAAAAACAGTATGGATAAATAATGGGTTGCGTCCCAACAAGTGCTTTTCTTTAAAGCCTTTTAGCTAGGCATTAATAATTTTAATAATACTGACATAAAGTAAGAATTGAAATATAAAGGGAGCATCATGAATCATATAGCAAACACATTTAAGACTAAACCACTTCCCATGCATAAGAATTTTGTAGGCAAACAATTTATTGGAGCAAGAATTAGCGGCATAGGAAGGCAAACCAAGTGTAACTTTAAAACTTTAAACATGAAGAGAGGAAACTTGATGTTGTTGAAATATATGTAAACATATCTTCTCCTCTCATAATAATTTTGAGTATCATCATAAAAAAATTCAATAATATAACTATCACATAATGCAATCTTTTCATGACACGTAAGCATACAAATTTCATTACTGTCCACACAAGGAAATTTCTTCTCATTCATAATACTAGGAGCATATTCATTGAAATAACTACCATGTGTACGTGATTGATATGACCCAATTCAACACTAACATCACGATGAAAAGTTTCATGGTTATCATTACTCTTTGTAGCATATATGTCATTGCTGTTTGCTTGAACTACGTCGGTATTTCCACAAAGAGGAAGGGATGATGCAACACAACAATGGTAGGTATTTATCTCAGTGATGAGGCCAAGGTTATCGAACCAGTAGGAGAACCACGCAACACCACGTAAACAGCTCCTGCACAGAAAGAACAAATACTGGCAACCCGATGTAAGGGAGGGGTTGTCAATCCCTCACGGCAAAAGGACCGATAAAATTATAGTAGATTGGATAAATAGATCTCGCTGGAACGCGAGATAAAATAGATCACTAAAAGTTGCAGCAAGGTATTTTTGTATTTTTGGATTAATAGATCTAAAAAAGCAAATAAAAATAGATCTCCAAGGCAAATATAATAAAGAAGAGACCCGGGGCCCGTAGATTTCACTAGTGGCTTCTCTCGAGAAAAATAGCATACGGTGGGTAAACGAATTACTGTTGGGCAATTGATAGAACTTCAAATAATCATGACGATATCTAGGCAATGATCATTATATAGGCATCACGTCCAAGATTAGTAGACCGACTCTTGCCTGCATCTACTACTATTACTCCACACATCGACCGCTATCCAACACACATCTAGTGTATTAAGTTCATGGAGAAACGGAGTAATGCAATAAGAACGATAACATGATATAGAGAAGATCTATTTATGTATAAATAGACCCCATCTTGTTATCCTTAATCGCAATGATACATACATGTCGGTTCCCCTTGTGTCACTGGGATCAAGCACCGTAAGATCAAACCCATCACAAAGCACCTCTTCCCATGGCAAGAAAAATCAATCTAGTTGGCTTAACTAAATCAAAGATTTCAAGAATAAATATGAGGCTATAAGTAATCATGCATATAAGAGATCAAAAGACTCAAATAACTTTCTTGGATAAAAACATAGATCTGATCATAACCTTAAAGTTCATCGGATCCCAACAAACACACCGCAAAAAGAGTTACATCAAATAGATCTGCAAGAGACCATTGTATTGAGAATCAAGAGAGAGAGAGAGAGAGAGAGAGAGAGAGAGAGAGGAAGGCATCTAGCTACTAACTATGGACCCGTAGGTCTACAATGAACTACTCACGCATCATCGGAGAGGGACCAATGAGGATGATGAACCCCTCTGCGCTGGTGTTTAAATTGGATCTGGTGCTTCTGGAACTCGTGGTGGCTGTAATTGATTTTCGTCGACTCCCCTAGGATTTCTGGAATATTGGGGTATTTATAGAGCAAAGAGGCGGTGCAGGAGGCGGCCTAGGTGGGCACAACCCACCTGGGCGCGCCTGGGCCCCCAGGCACGCCTTGGTGGGTTGTGCACCCCTCGGAGCTCCCCTCGGGTACTTTCTTCGCCCAACAGGTGTCTTTTGGTCCAGAAAAATCCACAAAAAGTTTTGCTGCATTTGGACTCCATTTCATATTGATTTCTTTCGATGTAAAAAACAGGCAAAAAACAACAACTGACACTTGGCACTATGTCAATAGGTTAGTCCCAAAAAATGATATAAAGTTGCTATAAAATGATTATAAAACATCCAAGAATGATAATATAACAACATGGAATAATAAAAAAATTATAGATACATTGGAGACGTATCAGTCATCACAATAATCATCATAGATAACAACTTTGTTGTCATAATCAATTGAAACCACTGTTCAAGAAATCTTACGATTTAGTGATTTATCGTCCGATTTATCACTACTCATGGGGTGACCAATAAAATTATGCCTTATCTTCACTGTTTATCATTTGGGACGATTTATCACTCTGACAAGCAATTTATAGGGAATCTACCGATAAATCGAGCCTATTCCTAACATTATGTTTGCAAAAACTATGTTTGTTTGTGTTTTGTGGACCTTGTTTTGAAATATGTACTATTGTCCTATTTTGTTTGTCATTATAAGCGCATTGAAAGGCTAGGAATCAAGCTAACACTTCTGTCCAATATTGTTTTGGTGTTGAATATAGCATATTTTAGTGTTAGGAACCTGAGATTTGAAAAAAATGGCTGATTAATAGTCGACGGATAAAATCGATTAATCGGCTGATTTCCGATTAATCTCTAATCCCTAGCTGACTGACACGCTAATGATAAGCGATATCCTCAACATTGATTGAAACATCTTCCAAAACAGTGGATTCAAAATTATCTAAAGTCATCACCTTCCGAAATACATTTTCATAATTATTGCATTTAGATTCAACACCCTACAAAATAGTGGGATCATTATTACCTAAAGTTGACAGTCTTCCAAACCCACTTTCATCAATATAATCATCATAAATAGGAGGCATGTTTCTGATGACCTGCAACACACTGGGTGGTGTAGCACTTTCACGGAAGTATCTGATACGTCTCCAACGTATCTATAATTTTTGTTTGTTCCATGCTATTATATTACCTGTTTTGGATGTTTATGGGCTTTACTTTACACTTTTATATCATTTTTGGGACTAACCTACTAATCGGAGGCCCAACCCGTATTGGTGTTTGTTTGCCTATTTCAGTGTTTCGAAGAAAAGGAATATCAAACTGAGTCCAAACGGAATAAAACCTTTAGGAGCGATCTTTTTGGAACAAACGTGATCCACAAGACTTGGAGTGGAAGTCAAGAAAGAACCGAGGCAGCCATGAGGGTGCCCGGCGCGCCCCCCACCCTCGTGGGCCCCTCGAGCATCCACCGACCTACTCTTCTTCCTCCTATATATACCCATGTACCCCGAAAACATCAGAGGCGACCACGAAAAACTATATCCACCGTCATAACCTTCTATATCCGCGAGATCCCATCTTGGAGCCTTTGCTGGCGCTCCGTCGGAGGGGGAATCGACCATGGAAGGCTTCTACATCAACACCATAGCCTCTCCGATGAGTTGTGAGTAGTTTACCACATACCTTCGGGTCCACAGTTATTAGCTAGATGGCTTCTTCTTTCTCTTTGAATCTCAATACAAAGTTCTCCTCGATCTTCTTAGAGATCTATTCGATGTAACTCTTTTTGCGGTGTGTTTGTCGAGATCCGATGAATTGTGGGTTTATGATCAAGTTTATCTATGAGAAATATTTGAATCTCCTCTGAATTATTTTATGTGTGATTAAGTTATCTTTGCAAGTCTCTTCGAATTATCAGTTTGGTTTGGCCTACTAGATTGATCTTTCTTGCAATGGGAGAAGTGCTTAGCATTGGGTTCAATCTTGCGGTGTCCTTTCCCAGTGATAGCAGGGGCAGCAAGGCACATATTGTATTGTTGCCATCAAGGATAAAAGGATGGGGTTTATATCATATTGCATGAGTTTATCCCTCTACATCATGTCACCTTTCTTAATGCGTTACTCTGTTCTTATGAACTTAATACTCTAGAAGCATGCTGGATAGCAGTCGATGTGGGGAGTAATAGTAGTAGATGCAGGCAGGAGTCGGTCTACTTGTCACATATGTCATGCCTATATACATGATCATGCCTAGATAATCTCATAATTATTCACTTTTCTATCAATTGCTCGACAATAATTTGTTCACCCACCGTAATACTTATGCTATCTTGAGAGAAGGCACTAGTGAAACCTATGGCCCCCGGGTCTATCTTTTATCATATAAGCTTTCAATCTACTTTTATTTGCATCTTTACTTTTCCAATCAATATCATAAAATACCAAAAATATATTTATCTTATCATATTATCTCTATTAGATCTCACTTTTTCAAGTGGCCTTGAAGGGATTGACAACCCCTTTATTGCGTTGGTTGCGAGTTCTTGTTTGTTTGTGTAGTGCGTGGGACTTCCGAGGAGTCTCCTACTGGATTGATACCTTGGTTCTCAAAAACTGAGGGAAATACTTACGCTACTATTGCTGCATCACCATTTCCTTTTCAAGGAAAACCAACGCAAGCTCAAGACGTAGCAAGAAGGATTTCTGGCACCGTTGCCGAGGAGGTCTTCGCCCAAGTTAAGACTTACCAAGTACCCATCACAAACTCATCTCCCTCGCATTTACATTATTTGCCATTTGCCTCTCGTTTTCCTATCCCACACTTCACCCTTGCCGTTTTATTTGCCCTCTCTTTCCCAATCTCCTCTCTCTTTCGCTTGACTTTTGTTTGCTTATGTGTTGGATTGCTTGTCGCAATGGCGCAAGACAATACCAAATTCTGTGAATTTTCCAATACCAATAATAATGATTTCCTTAGTACTCCGATTGCTCCTCTTAATGATGTCGAGTCTTGTGAAATCAATGCTGCTTTGCTGAATCTTGTTATGAAAGATCAATTCTCCGACCTTCCTAGTGAAGATGCCGCTACCCATCTAAACAAATCTGTTAATTTGTGTGAGATGCAAAAGAAGAAAGATACGGATAATGACATTGTTAAATTGAAGTTATTTCCATTTTTCACTTAGATATGTTCTAAAGTTTGGTTTTCGTCTTTGCCTAAGAATAGTATTGATTCATGGAATAAGTGCAAAGATGCTTTTATCTCTAAGTATTTTCCTCCCGCTAAGATCATCTCTCTTAGGAACAATATTATGAATTTTAAACAACTTGATCATGAGCATGTTGCCCAATCTTGGGAAAGAATGAAATTGATGATTCACAATTTCCCTACTCATGGTTTGAATTTATGGATGATCATACAAAATTTTTATACCAGATTGAATTTTGCTTCTACAAATCTTTTAGATTCGGTCGCGGGAGGCACATTTATGGAAATCACATTAGGGAAGCTACTAAACTCCTTGATAACATTATGGTTAATTATTCTCAATGGCACACCGAAAGATCTACTAGTAAAAAAGTGCATGCTATAGAAGAAGTTAATGTTTTGAGTGGAAAGATGGATGAACTTATGAAATTATTTTCTACTAAGAGTGCTTCTATTGATCCCAATGATATGCCTTTGTCTACTTTGATTGAGAATAATAATGAATCTATGGATGTGAATTTTTTTGGTAGGAATAATTTTGGTAACAATGCTTATAGAGGAAACTTTAATCCTAGACCGTTCCCTAGTAATTCCTCTAATAATTATGGAAATTCCTACAATAATTCTTATGGTAATTTTAATGAGATGCCCTCTGATTTTGAGATTAGTGTGGAAGAATTTATGATCTCTCAAAACAATTTTAATGCCATGCTTGAAGAAAAATTGCTTAAAGTTGATGTTTTGGCTAGGAACATTGATAGAATTTTGCTTGATGTTGATTATTTGAAACTTAGATCTACTCCTCCTAAGCATGATATCAACGAGTCTCTCAAAGCTATGAGTGTCCCCTATTAAATCTTTGTTTTGCAATATGAATCTTAATAATGATGGGACTGGAGATGAGTCAACTTTAGTTAAAAGGCATCCCAATGATTCAGAGTTCTTAGATCTTGATGCTAAATTTGGTAAAAGTGGGATTGGAGAGGTCAACACTTTAAATAGCATTGAACCCACTATCTTAGATTTCAAGGAATTTAATTATGAAAATTGTTCTTTAGAAGATTGTATTTCCTTGTTGCAATCCGTTGTGAATTCTCCTCATGCTTATAGTCAAAATAAAGCTTTTACCAAACATATTGTTGATGCCTTGATGCAATCTTATGATGAAAAACTGAATTTGGAAGTTTCTATACCTAGAAAACTTAATGATGAGTGGGAACCTACTATAAAGATTAAAATTAAAGATCATGAGTGCTATGCTTTGTGTGATTTGGGTGCCTAGTGTTTCCACGATTCCAAAAACTTTATGGGATATTCTAGGTTTCCACGATCTTGATGATTGCTCTTTAAATTTGCACATTGCGGATTCCACCATTAAAAAGCCTATGGGAATGATCAATGATGTTCTCATTATTGCAAATAGGAATTTGGTGCCCGTATATTTTATCGTTCTTGATATAGATTGCAATCTTTTTTGTCCTATTATTCTTGGTAGACCTTTCCTTAGAACGATTGGCGCGATTATTGATATGATGGAAGGGAATATTAGATTCCAATTTTCATTAAGGAAAGGCATGGAGCACTTTCCAAGAAAGAAAGTTAAATTACCTTATGAATCTATCATGCGAGCTACTTATGAATTGAGTGCCAAAGATGGCACCACTTAGATCTATCCTCGCTTTTATGCCTAGCTAGGGGCGTTAAACGATAGCGCTATTTGGGAGGCAACCCAATTTTATCTTTGTTTTATGTTTTTGCTTCTATTAGTAATAAATTTTTCATCTACCTTCTTTTTAGTTGTGTTTTCATGTTTTAATTAGTGTTTGTGCCAAGTAGGACCTATAGGATAACCTATGGTGATAGTTAATTTGATTCTGCTGAAAAACAGAAACTTTGCGCGCACGAAAATAATTTTAGTAATTCACAGAAACGTGATTTTGCGTTGATTCTTTTTGCTGTAGATCAATAGACAAATTTCCCAGGACTTACTATTTTGGTAGTATTTTTAGAGTTCCATAAGTATTCGAGAGTTACAGATTTCTACAGACTGTTCTGTTTTTGACAGATTCTGCTTTTCGTGTGTTGTTTGCTTATTTTGATGCATCTATGGCTAGTATGTAGGGGTATGAACCACAGAGAAGTTGGAATATAGTAGGTTTAACACCAATATAAATAAAGAATGAGTTCATTACAGTACCTTATGTGGTGATTTTTCTTTCTTGCACTAACAGAGCTTATGAGATTTCCTGTTGAGTTTTGTGTTGTGAAGTTTTCAAGTCTTGGGTAAAGATTTGATGGATTATGGAATAAGGAGTGGCAAGAGCCTAAGCTTGGGGATGCCCATGGCACCCCAAGATATTCAAGAATAGGCAGAAGCCTAAGCTTTTGGATGCCCCGAGAAGAAATCCCCTCTTTCGTCTTCGTCTATCGGTAACTTTACTTGGAGCTACATTTTTATTCGCCACACGATATGTATTTTTCTTGGAGCGTCTGTATGATATTAGTATTTGATTTTTAGTTTACGACAATCATCCTTGCTGTACACACCTTTTGGGAGAAACCCACTCGATTGGAAATTTTGAGAATACTCTATGTGCTTCACTTATATCCTTTGATCTAGATAATTTTTGCTCTAGTGCTTCACTTATATCTTTTAGAGGATGGAGGTGGCTTAATTTTGAAGAAATTGTTGATATCTCATGATTAACTTATATTATTTTGAGTCTCTCTTATAACAGCATGGTATTTTCTATGGTTATAAAATTGGTCCTAGAATGATGGGCATCCAAGTTGGGTATAATAAAAAGTATCATAGAAAGTGAATTGGATGCTATGATCAATTTGATGCTTGATAATTGTTTTGAGATATTATGCTGATATTTAGAGTCATGCTAGTTGGGTGATTGTGAATTTAAAGAATGCTTGTGTTGAAGTTTGTGGTTCCCGTAGCATGCACGTATGGTGAACCGCTTTGTGATGAGGTTGGAGCACAATTTTATTTATTGATTGTCTTCCTTATGAGTGGCGGTCGGGGACGAGCGATGGTCTTTTCCTACCAATCTACCCCCTAGGAGCATGCACATAATACTTTGTTTTTGATGACTTGTAGATTTTTGCAATAAGTATATGAGTTCTTTATGACTAATGTTGAGTCCATGGATTATACGCAGTCTCACTGTCCACCATTGCTAGCCTATCTTGTGCCGCGCAACTTTCGCCGGTGCCATACACCCACCATATACCTTCCTCAAAACAAGCACCATACCTACCTATTATGGCATTTCCATAGCCATTCCAAGATATATTGCCATGCAACTTTCCACCATTCCATTCATATGACACGCATCATCATTGTCATATTGCCCTTTGCATGATCATGAAGTTGACATTGTATTTGTGGCAAGGCCACCTTCATAATTTTCATACATGTCGCTCTTGATTCATTGCATATCCCGGTACACCACCGGAGGCATTCATATAGAGTCATATCTTGAGTTGTAATTTTGAGTTGTAAGTAAATAAAAGTGTGATGATCTTCATTATTAGAGCATTGTCCCAGTGAGGAAAGGATGATGGAGACTATGATTCCCCCACAAGTCGGGATGAGACTTCGGACTTTATAAGAAAAAAAAGAAAGAAAAAAAGAAAGGCCAAATAAAAAAAGGGGAAAGGCCCAAAGAGAAAAAAAAGAAAAGGAAAAAAATAAAAAAAAATAAAAAAAGAGAAAAAAATGAGAGAAAAAGAGAGAAGGCACAATGCTACTATCCTTTTTACCATACTTGTGCTTCAAAGTAGCACCATGATCTTCATGATAGAGAGTCTCCTATGTTGTCACTTTCATATACTAGTGGGAATTTTTCATTATAGAACTTAGCTTAGCAAGCAAGTTTGATGCACACCCACTTAGTTTCATTTGTTGAGCTTTCATACATTTATAGCTCTAGTGCATCCGTTGCATGGAAATCCCTACTCACTGACATTGATATCTATTAATGGGCATCTCCATAGCCCGTTGATACACTTAGTTGATGTGAGACTATCTTCTCCTTTTTGTCTTCTCCACAACCACCATTCTATTCCACATATAGTGCTATGTCCATGGCTCACGCTCATGTATTGCGTGAAAGTTGAAAAGTTTGAGATTACTGAAGTATGAAACAATTGCTTGTCTTGTCATCGGGGTTGTGCATGATTAAATACTTTGTGTGATGAAGATAGAGCAATAGCCAGACTATATGCTTTTGTAGGGATAACTTTCTTTAGCCATGTTATTTTGAGAAGACATGATTACTTTGATTAGTATGCTTGAAGTATTACTATTTCTTATGTGAATATGAAGTTTTAGTTTGAATCATTTGGATATGAATATTCATGCCACAATAAAGAAAATTACATTGAGAATTATGCTAGGTGGCATTCCACATAAAAAAAATATGTTTTTATCATTTACCTACTCGAGGACGAGCAGGACTTAAGCTTGGGGATGCTTGATACGTATCCAACGTATCTATAATTTTGATTGTTCCATGCTATTATATTACCCGTTTTGGATGTTTATGGGCTTTACTTTACGCTTTTATATCATTTTTGGGACTAACCTACTAACCGGAGGCCCATCCCATATTGTTGTTTTTTTTGCCTATTTTAGTGTTTCAAAGAAAAGGAATATCAAATGGAGTCCAAACGGAGTGAAACCTTTGGGAGCGATCTTTTTGGAACAAACATGATCCAGAGGACTTGAAGTGGAAGTCAAGAAACAACCGAGGCAGCCACGAGAGTGCCCGGCACGCCCCGTAGGGCTGGGCGCGCCCCCACCCTTGTGGGCCCCTCAGGCGTCCACCGACCTACTTCTTCCTCCTATATATACCCATGTACCTCGTAAACATCAGAGGCGACCGCAAAAAACTATTTCCACCACCGTAACCTTCTGTATCCGCGAGATCCCATCTTGGAGCCTTCGTTGGTGCTCCACCGGAGGGGGAGTCGACTATGGAAGGCTTCTACATCAACACCATAGCCTCTCCGATGAGTTGTGAGTAGTTTACCACATACCTTCGGGTCCATAGTTATTAGCTAGATGGCTTCTTCTTTCTCTTTGAATCTCAATACAAAGTTCTCCTCGATCTTCTTAGAGATCTATTCGATGTAACTCTTTTTGCGGTGTGTATGTCGAGATCCGATGAATTGTGGGTTTATGATCAAGTTTATCTATGAGAAATATTTGAATCTCCTCTGAATTATTTTATGTGTGATTAAGTTATCTTTGCAAGTCTCTTCAAATTATCAGTTTGGTTTGGCCTACTAGATTGATCTTTCTTGCAATGGGAGAAGTGCTTAGCATTGGGTTCAATCTTGCGATGTCCTTTCCCAGTGATAGCAGGGGCAGCAAGGCACATATTGTATTGTTGCCATCGAGGATAAAAGGATGGGGTTTATATCATATTGCATGAGTTTATCCCTCTACATCATGTCACCTTTCTTAATGCGTTACTCTGTTCTTATGAACTTAATACTCTAGATGCATGATGGATAGCGGTCGATGTGTGGAGTAATAGTAGTAGATGCAGGC
Organism: Triticum aestivum; assembly: GCF_018294505.1. NCBI lineage: Eukaryota > Viridiplantae > Streptophyta > Magnoliopsida > Poales > Poaceae > Triticum > Triticum aestivum. Next base: position 553,247,309 of record NC_057813.1, read on the forward strand.
AGGAGTTGGTCTACTTGTCACGGACATAATGCCTATATACATGGTCATGCCTAGATAATCTCATAATTATTCGCTTTTCTATCAATTGCTCGACAGTAATTTTTTCACCAACCGTAATACTTATGCTATCTTGAGAGAAGCCACTAGTGAAACCTACGGCCCCCGGGTCTATCTCTTATCCTAAGTAGTTATCATACCAACAAAGAGGATATGAGAGTATTTATATTAGTGCTTCTGTCACACACAAGGTGTCGCAGTTCTTGTTGAAGTAACTACCCCTGACTACCAATATCGTTACTATCCTGGTGGACAAATAAGTGATACACCCATTTTGCATCATGTTTTTATGTTGATATTTATTGCATTATGGACTGCTATTACAATTTGTGATGCAATTATCGTGCCTTATCTCTCTTATTTTGCAAGATTTACATAAAGAGGGAGAATGCTGACAATTGGAATTTTGGACCAAAAAGGAGAAAATCTGACATCCCTATTCTGCACAACTCCATATGTCTTGAAACTTTACGGAGAATTATTTTGGAATATATAAAAATATTGGTCCAAGAAATACCAGGAGGGGACCCACCCGGTGGCCACAAGCCTGGGGGCACACCCTACCCTCCAGGGCGGCCCCCTGAGCTTGAGTGGCCCATCAGAGCCGCTGCATGTTCTACCGTGGTTTGAGTGGCCACGACGAGCTTGATCCAGCGCTGCAGCCGCAAACACCCGGAATGCTTGCGGCGGCACACGATGGCAGGGAGAGCGGCCACTCGGTATGGAGCCGAGGGCTGCCAGAGAAGCACTCCATAGGAGGAAGCACGAAAGTGCGTCGCGCCGCTGATGGGCTATTCCTCCACGTCCAGCGGGGCCTCGCGAAGCCATGCCGAGTCGTCGGCGATGAAGGAGAGTGGCCCAAAATGGATTTCACCACCAACTGACATGTTGATGAAGAATTCCCACCTACGCTATCAAACTTTGCTAAACGGCTAGCCCCACAGTGGGCACCCACTGTCGGGGTCATGTCAGGACCCCGATCCTAAGTCACACCGATCTAGCATGTAACACATCATATCACTTTGCGGCCTCACGCACGGTATTCCCACGGGTGCCACCTTACCTGGCCCAGGACCGTTTGCGCCTTTTGGCTCACGTATATGATAGTGTCGCTAGCATCCATATGATAAGGAGCCCGGGCTGACATGGCTAGTCGTAAACCCAAAGTGGCACAAACTTACAGGGACAGGCATCCATGACCCAGCATCGAACGTGTCGGTCATCATCGAGTGAATTCCAGGCTGTAGCACTGGGCTAGCAGGACTCCGGTGAACCGGGCTGTAGCGGGCTAACAGGACTCCTGTATTCATCACGTGACATTTCCCCGAAGGGACAGACACATGAACGAAGAAGGACACATGCTGGCCAGCCTAAGTGTTCCGGAGCAGTAGCAAGCTACCATGGCTCAGTGGAAACACTAGGAGACATTTCCCGGTAAGAGAGGCTACTAAGGATAAACAACTAGATAGCCAGATCCCACGCATACCAAGCATTTTAATAACATACACACAATATGCTCGATATGTGCAAATACAACATGGCATCACAACATGACTCTACAACTCAAGTATTTATTCCTTAGGCTCTGAGGAGCGAGATATTACAAACATGGGTCTCATGACCCAACAATCAGAGCATACAAGTCAAAGCACAAGCGGAAGCTATCATGTCTGAGTACAGACATCTATAAATGAAAAAGGCTGAGAAACCTGACTATCTACCAGATCCTGCCGAGGGCACAAGATCGTAGCTGAGGTAACAAGCTAAACGTCGAAGTCCACGCGGAACTACTAGCGAGACCGAAGTCTCTCTGCAAAAACATAAAATAGGCAAACGTGAGTACAAATGTACCCAGCAAGACTTACATCAGAACTAACTACATATGCATCATTATCAACAAAGGGATGGTGGGGGTTTAACTGCAGCAAGCCAGCTTTGACTCGGTGGCTATCCTGAACTACGACTGCAAGTAACTCTTTTGAGGTGGCGCACACGAGTCCACATATTCACCATATCAATACACCACTATGGATCCGCTCCCGTCTCCCTACGAGAACGCCATCCATAGCACTCACGCTTATCTTGCGTATTTTAGGGTATCCACTTTCACTTGTCTATGAACTGATATAAGCAACCCAGAAGTCCTTTACCGCGGACACGGCTATTCGAATAGATGATGTTAACCCTGCAGGGGTGTACTTCTTCATACATGTTTCCACCACTTAGCGTCTGCACACGACATGTGCTCGGCAGACTTCAAGCGAAAGCCGACGTGGGTGTAGACCACGACCTACCTAAACACTCAAGTCTCTAGTCCAGGTTTATCGCCTATTCGGGTTCCATCCATGAGGAGATCCGGCCGGAGTTTCGCTCACAGCCCCAAACGATGTGTGCAGGGTTCCCGAGACACCAAACGGGCGCTCGGTACACCGTGCCACATGCCTACCGCATCACAGCCCACCCCTACGGTCAGCTCTGCGCACGGCCTCCAGCATACTACAAACACCAGAAACTACTTGCAACTCCTGGACAGAGGACAAGGGTGAATAAGAAGTCGAGCGGGGTCATATTTCAGGGCCCAATGCATGGTAGTAGCTGAATCATGGATCACAAACACAGAACTCAGTTCCTAAGGACGGCTTCAATGAGACAACCCACCATGTACTCCTACATGGCCTCTCACCGCTACCTTTACCAAATCATGTTCACACACTTAGCTCACACACAATAGGACATGTTCACACACCTCTGATTCATCCCCGATGAATCAGACCTGACTCAACTCTAAGCAGTAGCAGGCATGACAAACAAGCATGAAAGAGTAGGCACATCAGGGCTCAAACAACTCATACTCATGCTAGTGGGTTTCATCTATTTACTGTGGCAATGACAGGTCATGCAGAGGATAAGGGGTTCAGCTACCGCAGCAAGTAACAAATATGTCATTGTTGTCCTAATGCAGTAAAAGAGAGCAGGGTGAGAGAGTAGGATTGTATCGGAATGAACAAGGGGGTTTTGCTTGCCTGGCACTTCTGAAGATAGTATAGCTCTTCATCGGTGTCATCGAACTCATCGTCGAACCACGTCTATCGAGAGGGGACAAACACCAGCAACAGAGAAGAACACAATCAATGCAATGCATCAATATGATGCATGAGTGTGACATGGCAATATGCTGTGGTTTGAGCTAATGCAGCTAGCAACAAAGTTAAATGAAGTTGGTTTGAACCCTAAGTTCAAAACCAAACTCCATATGTGAAATTCAAATGTCATTTATATGATTTGTGCTAAACAGCAGCTATAAGTTGTTCTAACATGCATGAGAATAGTACATATGGATAGATTGGATTTTTCTGATCATTTTTCATATATAATTTATCTCATTTGGAGTTACGGTTGAATTACTATGATTTTTAGAAGTTTTAGCTATTTTCTGAAATAAATAAATCGTTTAGATTTATTTAAAATCCAGAAAAGGGTTTACTGCGTCAGCCTGACATCATCATGACGTTAGCAAGTCAACGAGGCACGGTCCGGGTCAAACCTAACAGTGGGTCCCGCGTGTCAGTGTAATTAGTTGAACTAAAATTAATTTAAACTAATCCTAAATAGTTAACAGGGCTGGGCCCCACCTGTCATTGACTCAGGAGAGTCAACCAGGGGTCAAACCCGGGTCAAACTCGCCGGAGTTGACCCGAGGCTCATCGCCGGCAAGGCCAGGGACGGCGGAGAGCATCGGGATTCGCCCTCCGATGACCAAAAGAGCGGCGGAGGGGCTCTACGAGATGCCCAGGCTCGCGCGCATCTAACACGACTAGTGGCAGCAGCCGGGGTGGACTGAGCTCGCCGGAAACGAGCTCGCGGCGGCGGCCGGAGTTCGGCCAACGGCGGGTTAGGTGCTAGGGGGCACGGCAGGTCTCACGGGTGGGCGCACCCGGCTCCTGGAAGAGTGCTGAGCACGTTGCCGTGCTTGGGAGTTAGCTATGGTGGCTCCAGCCTCGTCTGCGTCATCGCCGGCGGCGAGGAACTGTCGGCTCTGACAGCCACGGTGGTTAGAAGGCGCGGACGGGCACGGGGAGAGAGGGGAAATGGACAGGGGCTCATGGTGAGTTCGAAGAGAAGGTCGGCGTGCTCGGGGAGGCGGTGGAGACGGCGAATCGGACGGCGGTATCCGGCGGCCGTGGTCGGAGAAGAAGGCCGCAAGCGTCGTCTTGGGGCCGTCCTGGCTCGTGTAGCTCGGAGAGGAGGGAGAGTAGGTGGCGGAGGCGCCTCTGAGAGCATCGGCGGGGCGAGGCAGTGGCTGTGGCCACGGCGGCAACGAACGGCGGCGGCGGGTGGGTTCGGTGGCTGCGTGCGAGAGAGAGAACAGAGAAGGGGGGATGAGCTCGAGGGAGTGAGCGAGAGGGACCAGGGGGCTGCATGGCGTCGCGGACGGGGTCCAGGGCGATGAGGGGAAGGCGGCAAGCAGGAGGTGGCCGGGGCATCGCCAGCGCTCGCCACCGAGCTGCTTCGGGGCGAGGGGAGGAAGACGACAGGAGGAGGTGGGCTGGGCCGTGCTGGGCCGGTCCTATTGGGCCACCAGGTGGGCTGCGAGGTGAGCGCCAGGTAAGTGCTCTGTTTTATTTTCTGTTTGTTTTATTTTTTAAATTTGTTTTGCCACTGTTTTGAATTTAAAATAATTCAAACAATGCCAAAAACTCCTCTGAATATTTTTATTTTACTAGATGGACTTTTCCAAAAGCTCATAAAATATTTCAGGGGTATTTGAAATTATATTCTAATTATATGAATATAATTCAAATTCAAATAGCTAATGATTTAAATTCAAAGTCCCAAGATTAAGTCCTTAAAAATGTTCAATATTTTGGTTGGGACCAGAACCCTTGCCAAAAATTATTAAACATTTAAGAAGAGCATTTTGGAACAATGAATGAGATTTTAGGGTTTTTGCCCTTCTTTTATTTAAGTTTTTGAGGCTTCCAAATTTCCTCAGTTCAAGTTTCAAAAATTTAAACATGATGCAAACACTAGGCAGCACTAGAAGCTAGGGATGTGACAACTCACCCCCACTAAACAAGAATCTCGTCTCGAGATTCAAGCGTAGGGTAAGATGAAGGGGAAACGCAAACTAGTATAATCTTCATGATCCAGGGTGCACTTCAACTGAACGTTGATTCGTTCACCATCATTGTCTCGAAGTCTTGCTCTGAGAACTCCAACTATCATGACAACGAGAGGAAGGAAAGACCCTAAAAGAATCATTCTTTTCGAAGGTCGAACAACTCAGGATTAACTCACGGAATGAGACATAGCAGCATCTCTTGAGCTGAGAGACGAAGCACACCTCTAGCGGAAAGGAGTGGAACAAATGACGGAGGTTTACTAGGTAGATTACAATTCCACACTTAACAGGGTGGTAAACGGTTGTCAGCGCAGCGAGGAGTTGAGTTGCCATGATACCACAACGAGGCACCTTAGGGATGGTGACTCGTAGATATATCTCCTTAAGTGGCAAAAAGAATTACCTTTTATTCAGAGATCATTGAAACTCTTTAAACCAGCCTAAGGCAATTCTTGAGCGATCATTTGGAGGGGGTCGGTAGAATGGCATACTCGGAATTGGATGATGTGGATTACCTTGTTGAAGACAATGTAATGGATGAATTTTCTTACCACCGGAAATGGAAGGGACCCATGGTAGAATGGCACATTGATGGTGCAAGCTGGGAACAAAATGCAAATGCTGGGAATGATTCTGGTAACTGGGGAAGAACCCAGCAATAGAGAGTGAATTCACTGTTTGAAAAGATCATAGCATTGCCGAGGAAACTGAGAGCATCCCAATTAGTGTCGATGATAACACCTAGCGCTTGTGCGTGCTCTCAAGAACTTGAGCATTTCCATAATCATCAAGATTTTACCAATATCCGTGTCAAGGATCCTGGCAACACAACTTGCTACCATGATAAATGATGATGGATGATGCAGATGCAAAGGAAGATAACACTTTCTCAGATTTTTCCTTAGCGAGGCTAAGGAAACAAAACCTGGATGATCGACCGAGAGACATTTAGCACTCCGCTTCTAATGTTCTCCTTGATGTACTAGCGTATCCCATTCCTTGAAATGGTCTGGTATCTAGAACATCAAGTAAAGGTCGGACTTCGGAAACACAAAAATCATAAGGCATAACTAGGGAGTAAATCCTACGAAGTCCTTATGGGGAGGTGGCCAACTTCCTCAAACAAGATACTACAATAATAGGTCTTCCGGCTGGGTGTGTTGGCCACGACATCCACTTTACCGGTTATCGAGGGACCAATATTATAGTTCTTGGGAAATGTTCCAACCATCATATCTGCCTGAGATTCAGATCTGGTTGGTGTCAGGATATTCCAGACTCATCGAGTCTAGGAAGAAAAATGAAAGTTTGCAACACAAATCGACGAAATGACGTTGCGAGATTCTCGGGAAATGAACTACGATAGCAAGCTCCAAAACATGAGCTGGTTCTGCTACACATGTGTGAACACGCTGCCTCAGACAAACATGATCACATGGTAGTCTTACAATAAAACACTACCGAGTTCTGGTAGGGAACCATCATTGAGGATATAGGAATCTTGCGCATGAACTAGTATTTGCACAACAACTCCTTTTCCTTGAACAAATCAATCAGTGGCTTGGTGTGCTAGGGATACATAGGGAATGAAGATGATCAGTCTATCAGACCATAGAATACTTCGCACATGCATGACTGACCTGGGATGATTCCAGAGGAGCAAAAACAAACTTTCTCGAATTCACGACGGCAACTTACATCAAATGCACGTGAATCAAAGGAAGTCACTTCTTTCATCCAAACATATACCTCATAAACGGGGCATGAAGAAAATGCTTACACAAGTTTCCAACACTAGCTTAATGTTCAACAAAATCATGGAGGAGATAAGGATGTTGTCAATGGGCTCAACAACAATTCATCCGGGTTTCCTTTTAAAAGCAATTCCATAGTTAAGTGAACACGATGATAGCATTGGTCAGACCAAAGAATATAATGGTGTATGCTCGAGGAAAAACCACGAGTAAGACAACATTACGAATATCGTTGGTTCTGATTTGATTTGACGATAGCCCATACTCAATCAAAGGTTTGGGTAAGATAATAGATCCAACAATTGATCACAAGGACCAATTGATGAGGATATCATCTTTCTTCGACACACACACACACACACACACACACACAAAAAGATATCCCTTAACATGAACTAAGTCGGACAAGCTTTTATCTTCCAACTCTCCAAGTTGTTGTTTAGCTTGACCAACTAGCTCAGGGATATCCCACACAGATTCTTGGAGAAGGGGTGGTTTACAGGAAACCATCTTGATCACGAACTCAACATAGCGGTCAGGTGGCAACCTGGTAATACTTTCGAGAAGATATTCGGAAAATTACAAACCACCGATATGTTCATAAGCTCGAGAACAATCTTGCTTTTCAGGGCAAGTCGCTATGATCCAAGAGTGAGGGATTGACGAAATCCTAACTCACCGATCGAAAAGTGCACCAACAATAAGGACTAGGTAGCACAATCTATCTTAGAATGATGATTCAAGAACCAACACACTAAGAATGAAATTATTGTCCTTTAACTACCAAGCAACACGGTTGCTAGGAGTATTGACTTCACACATCATAGTTCACTTGTCGGCATTCCGGTTGCGACAACACGAAACCGAGGAATGAATAATGATGGCGAGAGTATCACTAAATCAAGAATTCATAGGATGGTGTGCCATTCCCATGATAACTTAATATAAAGATGGTAACACTCCAGGGTGGAACAGAACAAAAACTGGATTAGTATTTGATCTGCGGAGTACAACTGCTTTGACCCAATCCTGAATATGGATGAGGTACTGGAGTTTGTTTCTCCTAGTCATCCTGAATGGAATGGCTTGACGGACCACAAGAGTAATAGGCATCGATAAACGAATGCACGCATACTCTTGACTATCAATTGATAGACGAGGGTCGGAAGACAACTAAGAGGGACAACTCAAAGAACATATAATTTTCTGAGTTATGGATGCATAGATTAGTATGTCGAACCAAGTTCAACATGTTTCTTCCGGATAAGCCATGCAGAGAGGTAGGACTGGCAGAGTCACGATTTATGAATGGAGAACTCCTCAAGAGTACTCTAATTGTGATCTATTGATCCAATAAACATCTGCCATAAGCGGTTCATAGTATTTGGAAGAAGGAGATACCACGGACCTCGAGGACTATCGCAAAGTTACTAATATCCTAAAGGAACTAGCAAACACTATCAACATGAAGTAAGTAGAGTGAATCTCGGGTTCAGAACCCAGGAGTAGAATGCCTACTACTAAGTGGCATCACGGGATGCTTTTGGGAATGATGGCCAGAATCATCACACTGGGATCACAAAACATGGCTAGACTACTAGATGATCCCCTGAGACACCTAGGGTCATAATAATAACTCCAACATAAATGTCGAGGCAATAGAGTACCTCAACTCACCGTCTAGTGTGGTTAATCTGGCCATAAAGGACATCGGGAACGGAAAGAAAGGATTTGCAAATGCATCAGACTATTTAGAAACCTGGGATGACTCGGACAGCATAACGGCTGTAAATGCTCAAAAAGATTTGAGACAATCACAAAAATGGTGGCATAACCACTCAGAAGCACAATATCAAGGTTTCGAGATCAACAGTTAACATACAAAAGTCATAGGAACTGAACTCAAGCTTAAATCCAACAATCTTATAAGTCTACGGATTAGTAACACGTGATCCTGATAGAAAGAAGAGATAGCCTAGTTCTTAATCCCCGTAGGAAAGATAAGATGACTCAGATCAGAAGGCATGAGGTATAAGGAGTAAAAAGAGCCTTACGTTCCATCCCACAATCAATTCCCTTATATAACTAACGAATTTCTAGACTCAACTTCGACCAGTTTGGCTTGGTAATCCTACAGGCACTCAAGCTCTGATACCAAAGCTGTCAGGACCCCGATCCTAAGTCACACCGATCTAGCATGTAACACATCATATCACTTTGCGGCCTCACGCACGGTATTCCCATGGGTGCCACCTTACCTGGCCCGGGACCGTTTGCACCTTTTGGCTCACGTATATGATAGTGTCGCTAGCATCCATATGATAAGGAGCCCGGGCTGACATGGCTAGTCGTAAACCCAAAGTGGCACAAACTTACAGGGACAGGCATCCATGACCCAACATCGAACGTGTCGGTCATCAGCGAGTGAATTCCAGGCTGTAGCACTGGGCTAGCAGGACTCCGGTGAACCGGGCTGTAGCGGGCTAACAAGACTCCTGTATTCATCGCGTGACATTTCCCCGAAGGGACAGACACAGGAACGAAGAAGAACACATGCCGGCCAGCCTAAGTGTTCCGGAGCAGTAGCAAGCTACCATGGCTCAGTGGAAACACTAGGAGACATTTCCCGGTAAGAGAGGCTACTAAGGATAAACAACTAGATAGCCAGATCCCACGCATACCAAGCATTTCAATAACATACACACAATATGCTCGATATGTGCAAATACAACATGGCATCACAACATGACTCTACAACTCAAGTATTTATTCCTTAGGCTCTGAGGAGCGAGATATTACAAACATGGGTCTCATGACCCAGCAATCAGAGCATACAAGTCAAAGCACAAGTGGAAGCTATCATGTCTGAGTACAGACATCTATAAATGAAAAAGGCTGAGAAGCCTGACTATCTACCAGATCCTGCCGAGGGCACAAGATCGTAGCTGAGGTAACAAGCTAAACGTCGAAGTCCACGCGGAACTACTAGCGAGACCGAAGTCTCTCTGCAAAAACATAAAATAGGCAAACGTGAGTACAAATGTACCCAGCAAGACTTACATCAGAACTAACTACATATGCATCATTATCAACAAAGGGATGGTGGGGGTTTAACTGCAGCAAGCCAGCTTTGACTCGGTGGCTATCCTGAACTACGACTGCAAGTAACTCTTTTGAGGTGGCGCACACGAGTCCACATATTCACCATATCAATACACCACTATGGATCCGCTCCCGTCTCCCTACGAGAACGCCATCCATAGCACTCACGCTTATCTTGCGTATTTTAGGGTATCCACTTTCACTTGTCTATGAACTGATATAAGCAACCCAGAAGTCCTTTACCACGGACACGGCTATTCGAATAGATGATGTTAACCCTGCAGGGGTGTACTTCTTCATACATGTTTCCACCACTTAGCGTCTGCACACGACATGTGCTCGGCAGACTTCAAGAGAAAGCCGACGTGGGTGTAGACCACGACCTACCTAAACACTCAAGTCTCTAGTCCAGGTTTATCGCCTATTCGGGTTCCATCCATGAGGAGATCCGGCCGGAGTTTCGCTCACAGCCCCAAACGATGTGTGCAGGGTTCCCGAGACACCAAACGGGCGCTCGGTACACTGTGCCACGTGCCTACCGCATCACAGCCCACCCCTACGGTCAGCGCTGCGCACGGCCTCCAGCATACTACAAACACCAGAAACTACTTGCAACTCCTGGACAGAGGACAAGGGTGAATAAGAAGTCGAGCGGGGTCATATTTCGGGGCCCAATGCATGGTAGTAGCTGAATCATGGATCACAAACACAGAACTCAGTTCCTAAGGACGGCTTCAATGAGACAACCCACCATGTACTCCTACATGGCCTCTCACCGCTACCTTTACCAAATCGTGTTCACACACTTAGCTCACACACAATAGGACATGTTCACACACCTCTGATTCATCCCCGATGAATCAGACCTGACTCAACTCTAAGCAGTAGCAGGCATGACAAACAAGCATGAAAGAGTAGGCACATCAGGGCTCAAACAACTCCTACTCATGCTAGTGGGTTTCATCTATTTACTGTGGCAATGACAGGTCATGCAGAGGATAAGGGGTTCAGCTACCGCAGCAAGTAACAAATATGTCGTTGTTGTCCTAATGCAGTAAAAGAGAGCAGGGCGAGAGAGTAGGATTGTATCGGAATGAACAAGGGGGTTTTGCTTGCCTGGCACTTCTGAAGATAGTATAGCTCTTCATCGGTGTCATCGAACTCATCGTCGAACCACGTCTATCGAGAGGGGACAAACACCAGCAACAGAGAAGAACACAATCAATGCAATGCAACAATATGATGCATGAGTGTGACATGGCAATATGCTGTGGTTTGAGCTAATGCAGCTAGCAACAAAGTTAAATGAAGTTGGTTTGAACCCTAAGTTCAAAACCAAACTCCATATGTGAAATTCAAATGTCATTTATATGATTTGTGCTAAACAGCAGCTATAAGTTGTTCTAACATGCATGAGAATAGTACAGATGGATAGATTGGATTTTTCTGATCATTTTTCATATATAATTTATCTCATTTGGAGTTACGGTTGAATTACTATGATTTTTAGAAGTTTTAGCTATTTTCTGAAATAAATAAATCGTTTAGATTTATTTAAAATCCAGAAAAGGGTTTACTGCGTCAGCCTGACATCATCATGACGTTAGCAAGTCAACGAGGCACAGTTCGGGTCAAACCTGACAGTGGGTCCCGCGTGTCAGTGTAATTAGTTAAACTAAAATTAATTTAAACTAATCCTAAATAGTTAACAGGGCTGGGCCCCACCTGTCATTGACTCAGGAGAGTCAACCAGGGATCAAACCCGGGTCAAACTCGCCAGAGTTGACCCGAGGCTCGTCGCCGGCAAGGCCAGGGATGGCGGAGAGCGTCGGGATTCGCCCTCCGATGACCAAAAGAGCGGCGGAGGGGCTCTATGAGATGCCCAGGCTCGCGCGCATCTAACACGACTAGTGGCAGCAGCCGGGGTGGACCGAGCTCGCCGGAAACGAGCTCGCGGCGGCGGCCGGAGTTCGGCCAACGGCGGGTTAGGCGCTAGGGGGCACGACAGGTCGCACGGGTGGGCGCGCCCGGCTCCTGGAAGAGTGCTGAGCACGTTGCCGTGCTCGGGAGTTAGCTACGGTGGCTCCAGCCTCGTCTGCATCATAGCCGGCGGCGAGGAACTGTCGGCTCCGACAGCCACGGTGGTTAGAAGGCGCGGACGGGCACGGGGAGAGAGGGGAAATGGACAGGGGCTCATGGTGAGTTCGAAGAGAAGGTCGGCGTGCTCGGGGAGGCGGTGGAGACGGCGAATCGGACGGCGGCATCCGGCGGCCGTGGTCGGAGAAGAAGGCCGCAAGCGTCGTCTTGGGGCCGTCCTGGCTCGTGTAGCTTGGAGAGGAGGGAGAGTAGGTGGCGGCGGCGCCTCTAAGAGCATCGGCGGGGTGAGGCAGTGGCTGTGGCCACGGCGGCAACGAACGGCGGCGGCGGGTGGGTTCGGTGGCTGCGTGCGAGAGAGAGAACAGAGAAGGGGGGATGAGCTCGAGGGAGTGAGCGAGAGGGACCAGGGGGCTGCGTGGCGTCGCGGACGGGGTCCAGGGCGACGAGGGGAAGGCGGCAAGCAGGAGGTGGCCGGGGCATCGCCAGCGCTCGCCACCGAGCTGCTTCGGGGCGAGGGGAGGAATACGACAGGAGGAGGTGGGCTGGGCCACGCTGGGCCGGTCCTGTTGGGCCACCAGGTGGGCTGCGAGGTGAGCGCCAGGTAAGTGCTCTATTTTATTTTCTATTTGTTTTATTTTTTTAAATTTGTTTTGCCACTGTTTTGAATTTAAAATAATTCAAACAATGCCAAAAACTCCTCTGAATATTTCTATTTTGCTAGACGGACTTTTCCAAAAGCTCATAAAATATTTCAGGGGTATTTGAAATTATATTCTAATTATATGAATATAATTCAAATTCAAATAGCTAATGATTTAAATTCAAAGTCCCAAGATTAAGTCCTTAAAAATGTTCAATATTTTGGTTGGGACCAGAACCCTTGCCAAAAATTATCAAACATTTAGGAAGAGCATTTTGGAACAATGAATGAGATTTTAGGGTTTTTGCCCTTCTTTTATTTAAGTTTTTGAGGCTTCCAAATTTCCTCAGTTCAAGTTTCAAAAATTTAAACATGATGCAAACATTAGGCAGCACCGGAAGCTAGGGATGTGACAGGTCACGATCCTAATAATGAGTACTAGGGGTACGAATTAGGGGGTAGAGCCTAGCTACAGCGCAGGTGTAACACTCGGTGTTTAACATGTTCATGCCCCTCTCGGTGGAGGTAAAAGCCCTATGTCTCATGCTTGGAGGCTTGCTTTGATTTGTTGGCTATGGATACAAAGATTGCTCATGCTTGGCCGTTGAGCAGGGTGCGGCTTATATAGAGTGTGCTAGAACCCCATGTCTCCCTCGCCATAGAGGCATTTAATGACACTAAATGGGTAAGTTTCTAGTATAATGAGCCTCTACTATAGCAGTTACAGGTAATGATGGCTATGAATCTACTTAATGGATGACTTAGGATTCCTCGATAGTTGCAGCTCCCATGACACCCTCCTGCCTTCTATGTCCGAGTGGAGGTCCATCAGCCGGGTGGCGTGTAGTCGTTCGAGTGCCATCGAGCTGTCCGAGTGAACTTCTTGATGTATGCATCCGAGTGTTGGCATGGTCCAGGGACTCGCCTATATATGATGGTGGTGGGCCCCATGTGAGTCCCAAATCATGGGTTCTTGACCCTACCCGGAATAGGTGACCACATCAGATGATCTGCCTCAGAAGTGCCCGTATGGAACACCGTCTTTTCTATTGTCTATGCAGAAACGTCTCCTATTGATTATTTCTTCCAATCCATTTCCACACGCGTTTTCTTCCATGTTTGGCCCATTTCCGATGGAAACACATCAAGGAGAGGATTTGTGGAACCCTTTGCATTATTCATTTGTCATCAGTACCAATATCGGAATGAATATATATTTTTAATTGAAATATCCCGGTTTGGACAAAGGTGAAATGAGTGTAAAAATATCACTCATCAATCTGCTAGATGGATTTTCAGAATTGGAACCCTTGCCTACACTCACAGGAAAGAAGGGGACGGCCCTGTAGATATTTAGCCTGGACCAGTTACAACAATAGACCCTTGTCACCTGTAGAATCCGCCAGTACCATTGAAGCATGCGTTCGACATTGATGCGACGGGACACAAGAATGTCAATCCCACCCCAGTCTTTTGGCATGAACACATTAGATCACTTAACCATATGGTATTCTTGTCGGGCATTCATCGCCTGGCAGAAGAAACATGAGACGTCTTTGTCAAAAGAGCTATGGACCCCATCCGGCACAATATATAACCCCATCATATACACGAGAAAATTAGATATAGAGAAGTCAATAAGAACAGTCTTACTCCTGATACTCCTGATACATTGATGCGCCTTGCCATAGAGTCTTCTAAACCAAGTCATGTGCCTTCACACAGACTCCTTATTTACTTGTTTTATTTCTTGCCTAGTTAATTTTTCTTTTTTGCTTCGCTTACATCTTTGCTTGCCAATATTCTTCCAAAATACCAAAAAATTACCCTTTTGTTACTATGTGTTTTGCTACCATGACTGGCCCTCCTTCTCCTACTATGATACATGAATTAGAAGTTCTTCATTTTAAACAAAGACATGGAGAGAGTTGGAAAGATGCTTGGTTTAGAATAATTGAATCCCACAATAATTGCAGTATTAAAAATGATTTGAAAATTCTTCTTCGAAACTTTTATGTGGGGTTTTATATAACTAATAGGAATATGTTGGATTATGCTGTCATAGGGAATTTCATTGAAAATGATGTTATAAATGCTTATGAGCTAATAGAAGGAATAGTTGGGGCACCTCCTACTATGAAGGGATCAACAGTTACTTAGGAGGGAATTCAAATCCTTGGGAAATTGAGTGATATGCAAAAGAATTTAATTGATTTGAATAAAAATGGGGAACTATATAAGACCTAGATGTCTACTATGCAACATTATTCTTGTAGAGTTGGTTGGGCCTCCATGCTTAGTTTTTCATATGACAATAGCAAATTTCCCTCAAGTGGATGACCTAAGGTTTATCCATCAGCGGGATGTGTAGTTTGAAGATGGTTCTCCCTCAAACAATCCTGCAACCAAATACAAGAAGTCTCTTATGTCTAGGGATGTAAACAAATTGGATCAGATCGGATAATGCCTTTACCATATCCTTTACCATAATTTTTTGTTGGAATTGGAGCGGATCGGATAATGACCGGATGCAAATTCGAATACAGATTATATTGGACTACGGATTCGGAGTGGAAGCGGAGCGGACTCGGGCTGAAAACGGATAAAAAATCTATGTACATATTTTCCATAATATCTATCATGATCTATGCAAAGAAGAACAACATATAAGTAACCAATAAAATTTATTGATCAATGAAATTAATAGCTTACACGTTGCAGTAAGCAAGACATTAGACATCATACATTCGTAGTGTTCTCTAGTCCATAATAAAAATCTGTTTAAATGTTAGGTAAGTGAGCTTGTATGGTATGTGTTCTCAAGTCAATTGGCTATGCTTGTACGTACATGTGATGTGTACAGTCGTACCATCGTGCTATTAGGGTTGGGGTTATATGATATTTATATGTGGTGATTTTAATCAGTGGCCTAATTGGGTATTTGGGCTTGTTGAGTGGACCACATTTATTGGATAATCCTATTTGATAACACCGGATAATCCAAAAAAATACCGGATAATCCACATCCACCAGATATTATCGATACCATATCCACTACCATATTAATCGGATATCCGGTTGACCAAAGTCTGTATCCGCATTCGTATCCATTGGATTTGTGAAAGTGCATATCGTATCCTTAAAAACGGATGCAGATTTGGAACAAGAATTATCTGTACCATTTACATCCCCACTTGTGTCCCCAACACATCCAATACAATTATCAATTTGTATAGGTGCACTAGTTTGATACAGAGATGATGGTAGATGTGTAATATGGATTGTAGAAATAGGTTTCTATAATCTGAACATTTAAAAATAGCAAGGTAGCAAGTAACAAAAGCGTGCAAAAATGGTGTCTCAATTCTTAGAAACAAGGCCCAGGGTTTATACTTTCACTAGTGCAATCTCTCAATATCACTAACATAGTTGAATCATATAATAATCCCTCAAAGTGTGGTGAAGAACCACTCCAAAGTCTCTATTGCTATCATAGAAAGTAGGATGGAATTGCGTAGGTAGTAAACCACCTCAAAGTTGTGTTTCCAATTAATCTTATGAACCACACCAAAGTGTCAAGAATAGTTCTAGAGATTGCACTATGACAACATCATATGATACGCATCAATCAACTCTAATGTCACCTAGATACCCCAATGTCACCATGAGTATCCACGAGTGAGACATGCATCAAGTGATCTCAAATACAAAATATTCCATCCGATAACAAAAATACCTAAAAGAGTAAGACTCAATGCACCACAAAAGAGATAGAGGGGAAGGACATCATATGATTCTACTTTATTAACAAAGCTCATGATACATCAAGATCGTGCCAAATAAACAACAAGAGAGAGAGAGATAGAGAGAGATCAAGCACATAGCTACTGGTACAAACCTCAACCCCTAGGGTGAACTACTCCCTTCTTGTCATGGAGGCAGCGAGGATGATGAATATGGCCTCGGGTGATGGCTTCCCAACTCCGGAAGGGTACCAGAATAGGGCTTCAAATGAGATCACTTTAGAACAGAGATTTGCGGTGGCAAAAAAACTCATCTAGGTTACTTTTCGGCTCTTTTAGATTTATAGGATTTTCAGCATTGGAATCATGCTAGGGGGAGTCTCGAGGGCCCCACAAGCTCACATGGCGTGCCCTAAGGGGGCGCCACCTGAGATTGTGCCCCCTGGGCACCTTCTGTCTCCCTCCCGAAGCTTCTTGGGTCTCTTTTCTTCCATAATAAATCACTATAATTTTTTATCGCCTTGGACTTTGTTTTGTATGGTTTTTCTATGAAACAAAGAAATAGGCAAAAAGCAGGAACTAGCAGTGGGCACTAGATTAATATGTTAGTCCATAAAATAATATAAAAGTGCACCAAAACCATGTACAACTCATGTAAATATAGCATGAATACTTCATAAGTTATAGATATGTTGTAGACATATCAACATTCCCAGACTTAATTCCTGCTCGTCCCCGAGTAGGTAAATGAGTAAATAAATAATTTATGAAGTGTGAATGCCAGAATAGTGCATAATCTTGATCAATGATAATCTAAATCACTTTTTCTAGCATCATTATATATCAAACACAGTAGCTCATTTCTCATAAAACTTCTAATGATGAAGTAGCAAGCTATTCACATGTTAAAGTATAGACCATAAACTCTCTTGAAACTTCACAAACTATGTTTTTAGTCATCAAACAGTTACAATTCATCTTATCTCTAGAAGGGTTTATGTAAGATCTTTCGTTTAGCAAATTCCACATACTCAACTATCATATAGTCTTCCATGATTGTTGGAACTCAAAGCATATTTCTAGAACAAACTGTTTCCATCAAACACAATGGGGGTTTAATAAGTCACCTCCCAACTTTCTTACTATAGGCATAAACATCATAACTCATGATCACATATATTCAACTGGATATATGTGCCTGGATCTTTCCCGACCACATGATGCTTGCCAAGTTGAGAATAATTTAGGTTGGAATAGGATAAAGTATTTTGACTCTTGCATAAAAGTAAAACTTAAGTAATAAAAGATAGTCCCTTCGTAGAGGGAAGCAGAGGTTCTCATGCCCTTTTTTTATTTTTGGAAGTGCAAAATCTTGATGCAAAGGAATGTCCTTTGATATTGCCCCTTATGATAGCAACCTTTATTAAGCAATTCGTCGCTTTTATTGCATTACCATCATAAGTTCATATAAAGCTTATTTTCCCTTACAATAAAAGATCATACATATTTACAGGCAATTTTTATTGCTTTGAACCGAAGACAACATACTTGAAGGATCGTATTTAGTCCATAGGTAGATATGGTGGACTCTCATGTCAAGAAACAGGGTTTATTGGTATTTGGATGCACAACTAGTATCTCTACTTAGTACAAAATTTTTGGCTAGCAAAAGATAATCTATTAAACAAGCATATATTGGAGAATCCATCACAATTAAACTTCGATGCAAATATACATAATGTTGTCTTTGTTATCCAACATCAACTTTTGATCAAGTTTAAAAATATTTAATGGGGGTTCACAATCATAGAAGATGTCCAAGATAGTATATTTATATGTGAAATCTCTCTTCCCTTATTATTTTTTATTGAATTGTCTGAGTGACCGATGCTATGCTTGTTAAATTCCAATATACTTTATTTCCTACACTCCCATGTGAAGGCACTACTTTCCATGAGCCAAGAATATGAAGCATATGTAATTTCAAATTTATGATATTCAATTCATTGAAAAATGTACTCTTAGGATAACTGAAGCATGAGAGTAAATGACAAACTACTACAAAAGATATAAGCGAAGAACAAAGAGTAGTTAAGTAAATAGGTAGCTATAAAAAGACTCTCCCAATAAAAAATTTCAGATTTAACAATTTTATCAAACAGTAAACAACACAAAAAGACACTCCAAGCAAAATACATGTTATGTGAAGAATAAAAATATAGTTCGAAGTAAGGTATACCGATAGTGTTGAGACGGAAGAGGGGATGCCTTCTACACATCCCCAAGATTAGACTCTTGAGTATTCCTTAGATATTACCCTTTGGTTCCTTGGTCATACCCAAGCTTAGGGTCTTGGCTCTCCTTATTCTCCTTCCATCGTCAAATCACCCAAAACTTGAAAACTTCAATCACACAAAACTTAACGGAACTCATGAGATGGGTAATATGATGATGAATAAATCATTCACTTTGGTACTCTCAAGACAAGATTCATAAATCCTCTCACACAATCCCTTATGAATTATATAATTTCCACAATTTATATCACTCAGTATAAGCCATGAAAATTCCAAACAAGCAAACTAAGAAAATAAAACAGAATCTATTAAAAATAGAACAGTCTATAAAGGATGAATTATTATCCGTACTTCATAGTTCAAAAATTTCTAAAAATTAGGAAACTACAGAAAATTTGCATCTCAGTATTGTGTAAAAAAATTCAGCAAGTGATCATGTTCCAGTACAGAATTATAATCCATATACTGGACACAAAGTTTCAGTTTTTGCATAGAACCAAATCAACAAGCATCCATATCACCCAAAAGGTTTAGCATGGCACTTTATTGAAAGAAAAGATACAAAAAAAGATTACTATAGTAAAATTAATAATGTAAACACACAAAAACAATATGGATAAATAATGGGTTGCGTCCCAACAAGTGCTTTTCTTTAAAGCCTTTTAGCTAGGCATTAATAATTTTAATAATACTGACATAAAGTAAGAATTGAAATATAAAGGGAGCATCATGAATCATATAGCAAAAACATTTAAGACTAAACCACTTCCCATGCATAAGAATTTTGTAGGCAAACAATTTATTGGAGCAAGAATTAGCGGCATAGGAAGGCAAACCAAGTGTAACTTTAAAACTTTAAACATGAAGAGAGGAAACTTGATGTTGTTGAAATATATGTAAACATATCTTCTCCTCTCATAATAATTTTGAGTATCATCATAAAAAAATTCAATAATATAACTATCACATAATGCAATCTTTTCATGACACGTAAGCATACAAATTTCATTACTGTCCACACAAGGAAATTTCTTCTCATTCATAATACTAGGAGCATATTCATTGAAATAACTACCATGTGTACGTGATTGATATGACCCAATTCAACACTAACATCACGATGAAAAGTTTCATGGTTATCATTACTCTTTGTAGCATATATGTCATTGCTGTTTGCTTGAACTACGTCGGTATTTCCACAAAGAGGAAGGGATGATGCAACACAACAATGGTAGGTATTTATCTCAGTGATGAGACCAAGGTTATCGAACTAGTAGGAGAACCACGCAACACCACGTAAACAGCTCCTGCACAGAAAGAACAAATACTGGCAACCCGATGTAAGGGAGGGGTTGTCAATCCCTCACGGCAAAAGGACCGATAAAATTATAGTAGACTGGATAAATAGATCGCGCTGGAACGCGATATAAAATAGATCACTAAAAGTTGCAGCAAGGTATTTTTGTATTTTTGGATTAATAGATCTAAAAAAGCAAATAAAAATAGATCTCCAAGGCAAATATAATAAAGAAGAGACCCGGGGCCCGTAGATTTCACTAGTGGCTTCTCTCGAGAAAAATAGCATACGGTGGGTAAACGAATTACTGTTGGGCAATTGATAGAACTTCAAATAATCATGACGATATCTAGGCAATGATCATTATATAGGCATCACGTCCAAGATTAGTAGACCGACTCTTGCCTGCATCTACTACTATTACTCCACACATCGACCGCTATCCAGCACACATCTAGTGTATTAAGTTCATGGAGAAACGGAGTAATGCAATAAGAACGATAACATGATATAGAGAAGATCTATTTATGTATAAATAGACCCCATCTTGTTATCCTTAATCGCAATGATACATACATGTCGGTTCCCCTTGTGTCACTGGGATCAAGCACCGTAAGATCAAACCCATCACAAAGCACCTCTTCCCATGGCAAGAAAAATCAATCTAGTTGGCTTAACTAAATCAAAGATTCGAAGAATAAATATGAGGCTATAAGTAATCATGCATATAAGAGATCAAAAGACTCAAATAACTTTCTTGGATAAAAACATAGATCTGATCATAACCTTAAAGTTCATCGGATCCCAACAAACACACCGCAAAAAGAGTTACATCAAATAGATTTGCAAGAGACCATTGTATTGAGAATCAAGAGAGAGAGAGAGAGAGAGAGAGAGAGAGAGAGAGAGAGAGAGAGGAAGGCATCTAGCTACTAACTATGGACCCGTAGGTCTACAATGAACTACTCACGCATCATCGGAGAGGGACCAATGAGGATGATGAACCCCTCTGCGCTGGTGTTTAAATTGGATCTGGTGCTTCTGGAACTCGTGGCGGCTGTAATTGATTTTCGTCGACTCCCCTAGGATTTCTGGAATATTGGGGTATTTATAGAGCAAAGAGGCGGTGCAGGAGGCGGCCTAGGTGGGCACAACCCACCTGGGCGCGCCTGGGCCCCCAGGCACGCCTTGGTGGGTTGTGCACCCCTTGGAGCTCCCCTCGGGTACTTTCTTCGCCCAACAGGTGTCTTTTGGTCCAGAAAAATCCACAAAAAGTTTTGCTGCATTTGGACTCCATTTGATATTGATTTCTTTCGATGTAAAAAACAGGCAAAAAACAACAACTGACACTTGGCACTATGTCAATAGGTTAGTCCCAAAAAATGATATAAAGTTGCTATAAAATGATTATAAAACATCCAAGAATGATAATATAACAACATGGAATAATAAAAAAATTATAGATACATTGGAGACGTATCAGTCATCACAATAATCATCATAGATAACAACTTTGTTGTCATAATCAATTGAAACCACTGTTCAAGAAATCTTCCGATTTAGTGATTTATCGTCCGATTTATCACTACTCATGGGGTGACCGATAAAATTATGCCTTATCTTCACTGTTTATCATTTGGGACGATTTAGCACTCTGACAAGCAATTTATAGGGAATCTACCGATAAATCGAGCCTATTCCTAACATTATCTTTGCAAAAACTATGTTTGTTTGTGTTTTGTGGACCTTGTTTTGAAATATGTACTATTGTCCTATTTTGTTTGTCATTATAAGCGCATTGAAAGGCTAGGAATCAAGCTAACACTTCTGTCCAATATTGTTTTGGTGTTGAATATAGCATATTTTAGTGTTGGGAACCTGAGATTTGAAAAAAATGGCTGATTAATAGTCGACGGATAAAATCGATTAATCGGCTGATTTCCGGTTAATCTCTAATCCCTAGCTGACTGACACGCTAATGATAAGCGATATCCTCAACATTGATTGAAACATCTTCCAAAACAGTGGATTCAAAATTATCTAAAGTCATCACCTTCCGAAATACATTTTCATAATTATTGCATTTAGATTCAACACCCTACAAAATAGTGGGATCATTATTACCTAAAGTTGACAGTCTTCCAAACCCACTTTCATCAATATAATCATCATAAATAGGAGGCATGTTTCTGATGACCTGCAACACACTGGGTGGTGTAGCACTTTCACGGAAGTATCTGATACGTCTCCAACGTATCTATAATTTTTGTTTGTTCCATGCTATTATATTACCTGTTTTGGATGTTTATGGGCTTTACTTTACACTTTTATATCATTTTTGGGACTAACCTACTAATCGGAGGCCCAACCCGTATTGGTGTTTGTTTGCCTATTTCAGTGTTTCGAAGAAAAGGAATATCAAACTGAGTCCAAACGGAATAAAACCTTTAGGAGCGATCTTTTTGGAACAAACGTGATCCACAAGACTTGGAGTGGAAGTCAAGAAAGAACCGAGGCAGCCACGAGGGTGCCCGGCGCGCCCCCCACCCTCGTGGGCCCCTCGAGCATCCACCGACCTACTCTTCTTCCTCCTATATATACCCATGTACCCCGAAAACATCAGAGGCGACCACGAAAAACTATATCCACCGTCATAACCTTCTATATCCGCGAGATCCCATCTTGGAGCCTTTGCTGGCGCTCCGCCGGAGGGGGAATCGACCATGGAAGGCTTCTACATCAACACCATAGCCTCTCCGATGAGTTGTGATTAGTTTACCACATACCTTCGGGTCCATAGTTATTAGCTAGATGGCT
Source organism: Triticum aestivum (assembly GCF_018294505.1). Classification (NCBI taxonomy): domain Eukaryota; kingdom Viridiplantae; phylum Streptophyta; class Magnoliopsida; order Poales; family Poaceae; genus Triticum; species Triticum aestivum. The sequence continues at coordinate 553,270,235 of NC_057813.1, forward strand.
TCTTCTTTCTCTTTGAATCTCAATACAAAGTTCTCCTCGATCTTCTTAGAGATCTATTCGATGTAACTCTTTTTGCGGTGTGTTTGTCGAGATCCGATGAATTGTGGGTTTATGATCAAGTTTATCTATGAGAAATATTTGAATCTCCTCTGAATTATTTTATGTGTGATTAAGTTATCTTTGCAAGTCTCTTCGAATTATCAGTTTGGTTTGGCCTACTAGATTGATCTTTCTTGCAATGGGAGAAGTGCTTAGCATTGGGTTCAATCTTGCGGTGTCCTTTCCCAGTGATAGCAGGGGCAGCAAGGCACATATTGTATTGTTGCCATCGAGGATAAAAGGATGGGGTTTATATCATATTGCATGAGTTTATCCCTCTACATCATGTCACCTTTCTTAATGCGTTACTCTGTTCTTATGAACTTAATACTCTAGAAGCATGCTGGATAGCAGTCGATGTGGGGAGTAATAGTAGTAGATGCAGGCAAGAGTCGGTCTAATTGTCACATATGTCATGCCTATATACATGATCATGCCTAGATAATCTCATAATTATTCACTTTTCTATCAATTGCTCGACAATAATTTGTTCACCCACCGTAATACTTATGCTATCTTGAGAGAAGGCACTAGTGAAACCTATGGCCCCCGGGTCTATCTTTTATCATATAAGCTTTCAATCTACTTTTATTTGCATCTTTACTTTTCCAATCAATATCATAAAATACCAAAAATATATTTATCTTATCATATTATCTCTATTAGATCTCACTTTTTCAAGTGGCCTTGAAGGGATTGACAACCCCTTTATTGCGTTGGTTGCGAGTTCTTGTTTGTTTGTGTAGTGCGTGGGACTTCTGAGGAGTCTCCTACTGGATTGATACCTTGGTTCTCAAAAACTGAGGGAAATACTTACGCTACTATTGCTGCATCACCCTTTCCTTTTCATGGAAAACCAACGCAAGCTCAAGACGTAGCAAGAAGGATTTCTGGCACCGTTGCCGAGGAGGTCTTCGCCCAAGTTAAGACTTACCAAGTACCCATCACAAACTCATCTCCCTCGCATTTACATTATTTGCCATTTGCCTCTCGTTTTCCTATCCCACACTTCACCCTTGCCGTTTTATTTGCCCTCTCTTTCCCAATCTCCTCTCTCTTTCGCTTGACTTTTGTTTGCTTATGTGTTGGATTGCTTGTCGCAATGGCGCAAGACAATACCAAATTCTGTGAATTTTCCAATACCAATAATAATGATTTCCTTAGTACTCCGATTGCTCCTCTTAATGATATCGAGTCTTGTGAAATCAATGCTGCTTTGCTGAATCTTGTTATGAAAGATCAATTCTCCGACCTTCCTAGTGAAGATGCCGCTACCCATCTAAACAAATCTGTTGATTTGTGTGAGATGCAAAAGAAGAAAGATACGGATAATGACATTGTTAAATTGAAGTTATTTCCGTTTTTCACTTAGATATGTTCTAAAGTTTGGTTTTCGTCTTTGCCTAAGAATAGTATTGATTCATGGAATAAGTGCAAAGATGCTTTTATCTCTAAGTATTTTCCTCCCGCTAAGATCATCTCTCTTAGGAACAATATTATGAATTTTAAACAACTTGATCATGAGCATGTTGCCCAATCTTGGGAAAGAATGAAATTGATGATTCACAATTTCCCTACTCATGGTTTGAATTTATGGATGATCATACAAAATTTTTATACCAGATTGAATTTTGCTTCTACAAATCTTTTAGATTCGGTCGCGGGAGGCACATTTATGGAAATCACATTAGGGAAGCTACTAAACTCCTTGATAACATTATGGTTAATTATTCTCAATGGCACACCGAAATATCTACTAGTAAAAAAGTGCATGCTATAGAAGAAATTAATGTTTTGAGTGGAAAGATGGATGAACTTATGAAATTATTTTCTACTAAGAGTGCTTCTATTGATCCCAATGATATGCCTTTGTCTACTTTGATTGAGAATAATAATGAATCTATGGATGTGAATTTTTTTGGTAGGAATAATTTTGGTAACAATGCTTATAGAGGAAACTTTAATCCTAGACCGTTCCCTAGTAATTCCTCTAATAATTATGGAAATTCCTACAATAATTCTTATGGTAATTTTAATGAGATGCCCTCTGATTTTGAGATTAGTGTGGAAGAATTTATGATCTCTCAAAACAATTTTAATGCCATGCTTGAAGAAAAATTGCTTAAAGTTGATGTTTTGGCTAGGAACATTGATAGAATTTTGCTTGATGTTGATTATTTGAAACTTAGATCTACTCCTCCTAAGCATGATATCAACGAGTCTCTCAAAGCTATGAGTGTCCCCTATTAAATCTTTGTTTTGCAATATGAATCTTAATAATGATGGGACTGGAGATGAGTCAACTTTAGTTAAAAGGCGTCCCAATGATTCAGAGTTCTTAGATCTTGATGCTAAATTTGGTAAAAGTGGGATTGGAGAGGTCAACACTTTAAATAGCATTGAACCCACTATCTTAGATTTCAAGGAATTTAATTATGAAAATTGTTCTTTAGAAGATTGTATTTCCTTGTTGCAATCCGTTGTGAATTCTCCTCATGCTTATAGTCAAAATAAAGCTTTTACCAAACATATTGCTGATGCCTTGATGCAATCTTATGATGAAAAACTTAATTTGGAAGTTTCTATACCTAGAAAACTTAATGATGAGTGGGAACCTACTATAAAGATTAAAATTAAAGATCATGAGTGCTATGCTTTGTGTGATTTGGGTGCCTAGTGTTTCCACGATTCCGAAAACTTTATGGGATATTCTAGGTTTCCACGATCTTGATGATTGCTCTTTAAATTTGCACATTGCGGATTCCACCATTAAAAAGCCTATGGGAATGATCAATGATGTTCTCATTATTGCAAATAGGAATTTGGTGCCCGTATATTTTATCGTTCTTGATATAGATTGCAATCTTTTTTGTCCTATTATTCTTGGTAGACCTTTCCTTAGAACGATTGGCGCGATTATTGATATGATGGAAGGGAATATTAGATTCCAATTTTCATTAAGGAAAGGCATGGAGCACTTTCCAAGAAAGAAAGTTAAATTACCTTATGAATCTATCATGCGAGCTACTTATGAATTGAGTGCCAAAGATGGCACCACTTAGATCTATCCTCGCTTTTATGCCTAGCTAGGGGCGTTAAACGATAGCGCTATTTGGGAGGCAACCCAATTTTATCTTTGTTTTATGTTTTTGCTTCTATTAGTAATAAATTTTTCATCTACCTTCTTTTTAGTTGTGTTTTCATGTTTTAATTAGTGTTTGTGCCAAGTAGGACCTATAGGATAACCTATGGTGATAGTTAATTTGATTCTGCTGAAAAACAGAAACTTTGCGCGCACGAAAATAATTTTAGTAATTCACAGAAACGTGATTTTGCGTTGATTCTTTTTGCTGTAGATCAATAGACAAATTTCCCAGGACTTACTATTTTGGTAGTATTTTTAGAGTTCCATAAGTATTCGAGAGTTACAGATTTCTACAGACTGTTCTGTTTTTGACAGATTCTGCTTTTCGTGTGTTGTTTGCTTATTTTGATGCATCTATGGCTAGTATGTAGGGGTATGAACCACAGAGAAGTTGGAATATAGTAGGTTTAACACCAATATAAATAAAGAATGAGTTCATTACAGTACCTTATGTGGTGATTTTTCTTTCTTGCACTAACAGAGCTTATGAGATTTCCTGTTGAGTTTTGTGTTGTGAAGTTTTCAAGTCTTGGGTAAAGATTTGATGGATTATGGAATAAGGAGTGGCAAGAGCCTAAGCTTGGGGATGCCCATGGCACCCCAAGATATTCAAGAATAGGCAGAAGCCTAAGCTTTTGGATGCCCCGAGAAGAAATCCCCTCTTTCGTCTTCGTCTATCGGTAACTTTACTTGGAGCTACATTTTTATTCGCCACACGATATGTATTTTTCTTGGAGCGTCTGTATGATATTAGTCTTTGATTTTTAGTTTACGACAATCATCCTTGCTGTACACACCTTTTGGGAGAAACCCACTCGATTGGAAATTTTGAGAATACTCTATGTGCTTCACTTATATCCTTTGATCTAGATAATTTTTGCTCTAGTGCTTCACTTATATCTTTTAGAGGATGGAGGTGGCTTAATTTTGAAGAAATTGTTGATATCTCATGATTAACTTATATTATTTTGAGTCTCTCTTATAACAGCATGGTATTTTCTATGGTTATAAAATTGGTCCTAGAATGATGGGCATCCAAGTTGGGTATAATAAAAAGTATCATAGAAAGTGAATTGGATGCTATGATCAATTTGATGCTTGATAATTGTTTTGAGATATTATGCTGATATTTAGAGTCATGATAGTTGGGTGATTGTGAATTTAAAGAATGCTTGTGTTGAAGTTTGTGGTTCCCGTAGCATGCACGTATGGTGAACCGCTTTGTGATGAGGTTGGAGCACAATTTTATTTATTGATTGTCTTCCTTATGAGTGGCGGTCGGGGACGAGCGATGGTCTTTTCCTACCAATCTACCCCCTAGGAGCATGCACGTAATACTTTGTTTTTGATGACTTGTAGATTTTTGCAATAAGTATATGAGTTCTTTATGACTAATGTTGAGTCCATGGATTATACGCAGTCTCACTGTCCACCATTGCTAGCCTATCTTGTGCCGCGCAACTTTCGCCGGTGCCATACACCCATCATATACCTTCCTCAAAACAGGCACCATACCTACCTATTATGGCATTTCCATAGCCATTCCAAGATATATTGCCATGCAACTTTCCACCATTCCATTCATATGACACGCATCATCATTGTCATATTGCCCTTTGCATGATCATGAAGTTGACATCGTATTTGTGGCAAGGCCACCTTCATAATTTTCATACATGTCGCTCTTGATTCATTGCATATCCCGGTACACCACCGGAGGCATTCATATAGAGTCATATCTTGAGTTGTAATTTTGAGTTGTAAGTAAATAAAAGTGTGATGATCTTCATTATTAGAGCATTGTCCCAGTGAGGAAAGGATGATGGAGACTATGATTCCCCCACAAGTCGGGATGAGACTTCGGACTTTATAAGAAAAAAAGAAATAAAAAAAGAAAGGCCAAATAAAAAAGGGGAAAGGCCCAAAAAGAAAAAAAAGAAAAAGAAAAAAAATAAAAAAAATAAAAAAAGAGAAAAAAATGAGAGAAAAAGAGAGAAGGCACAATGCTACTATCCTTTTTACCACACTTGTGCTTCAAAGTAGCACCATGATCTTCATGCTACTATCCTTTTTGGGACTAACCTACTAACTAGAGGCCCATCCCATATTGTTGTTTTTTTGCCTATTTTAGTGTTTCAAAGAAAAGGAATATCAAATGGAGTCCAAACGGAGTGAAACCTTTGGGAGCGATCTTTTTGGAACAAACATGATCCAGAGGACTTGAAGTGGAAGTCAAGAAACAACCGAGGCAGCCACGAGAGTGCCCGGCACGCCCCGTAGGGCTGGGCGCGCCCCCACCCTTGTGGGCCCCTCAGGCATCCACCGACCTACTTCTTCCTCCTATATATACCCATGTACCTCGTAAACATCAGAGGCGACCGCAAAAAACTATTTCCACCACCGTAACCTTCTGTATCCGCGAGATCCCATCTTGGAGCCTTCGTTGGTGCTCCACCGGAGGGGGAATCGATCACGGAGGGCTTCTACAACCATAGCCTCTCCGATGAGCTGTGAGTAGTTTACCACAGACCTTCGGGTCCATAGTTATTAGCTATATGGCTTCTTCTCTCTCTTTGAATCTCAATACAAAGTTCTCCTCGATCTTCTTGGAGATCTATTCGATGTAACTCTTTTTGCGGTGTGTTTGTCGAGATCCGATAAATTGTGGGTTTATGATCATGTTTATCTATGAGAAATATTTGAATCTCCTCTGAATTCTTTTATGTGTGATTAAGTTATCTTTGCAAGTCTCTTCAAATTATCAGTTTGGTTTGGCCTACTAGATTGATCTTTCTTGCAATGGGAGAAGTGCTTAGCTTTGGGTTCAATCTTTCGGTGTCCTTTCCCAGTGACAGTAGGGGCAGCAAGGCATGTATTGTATTGTTGCCATCGAGGATAAAAAGATGGGGTTTATATCATATTGCATGAGTTTATCCCTCTACATCATGTCACCTTTCTTAATGCATTACTCTGTTCTTATGAACTTAATACTCTAGATGCATGATGGATAGCGGTCGATGTGTGGAGTAATAGTAGTAGATGCAGGCAGGAGTTGGTCTACTTGTCACGGACATAATGCCTATATACATGGTCATGCCTAGATAATCTCATAATTATTCGCTTTTCTATCAATTGCTCGACAGTAATTTTTTCACCAACCGTAATACTTATGCTATCTTGAGAGAAGCCACTAGTGAAACCTACGCCCCCCTGGTCTATCTCTTATCCTAAGTAGTTATCATACCAACAAAGAGGATATGAGAGTATTTATATTAGTGCTTCTGTCACACACAAGGTGTCGCAGTTCTTGTTGAAGTAACTACCCCTGACTACCAATATCGTTACTATCCTGGTGGACAAATAAGTGATACACCCATTTTGCATCATGTTTTTATGTTGATATTTATTGCATTATGGACTGCTATTACAATTTGTGATGCAATTCTCGTGCCTTATCTCTCTTATTTTGCAAGATTTACATAAAGAGGGAGAATGCTGACAATTGGAATTTTGGACCAAAAAGGAGAAAATCTGACATCCCTATTCTGCACAACTCCATATGTCTTAAAACTTTACGGAGAATTATTTTGGAATATATAAAAATATTGGTCCAAGAAATACCAGGAGGGGACCCACCCGGTGGCCACAAGCCTGGGGGCACACCCTACCCTCCAGGGCGGCCCCCTGAGCTTGGGCCCCTTGGCCAGCGTCCAGTGCCCATCTTCCAGTATATGAAGTGTTTTGACCTAGAAAAAATATATCAGAAGAGGGCTTTCGGGACGAAGCGCCACCATCTCTAGGTGGAACCTGGGAAGGGGCACTTTTACTCTCCGGCAGAGTGGTTCCACTAGGGAAACTTCCTCCGGGAGGGGGAAATTGAAGCCATTGTCATCACCAATGTTCCTCTCATCATGGGAGGACCAATATTCATCAACATATTCACCGACACCATCTAATCTAAAACCCTAGTTCACCCCTTGTATTCAATCTTTGTCTCAAAACCTCAGATTGGTGCCTGTGGGTTGCTAGTAGTGTTGATTACTCTTTGTAGTTGATGCTAGTTGGTTTATTTGGTGGAAGATCATATGTTCAGATCCTTAATGATATTTAATACCCCTCTAATCATGAACATGCTTTGTGAGTAGTTACTTTTGTTCCTGAGGACATGGGAGAAGTCTTGTTACAAGTAATCATGTGAATTGGGTATTCGTTCGACATTTTGATGAGATGCATGTTTTCTTTCCTCGAGTGGTGTTATGTGAATGTCGACTACATGACACTTCACCATGATTTGGGCCTAGGGGAAGGCATTGGGAAGGACATATCATTTTTTAGTCCAAGAACTTACCGGTCAATTGAGTGAGTAAGTTATCATGATTCTTCAAGATATTCTTGAAGTTTTCATTCTACTCAAGATGGCCAGCAATAAAACTTTTAAGAGTTTCTTTAGGAGTATTTCTATCGCTACCATTAGCTCCATTAAAATTATTGTATGTTCCTCCGTTACAAGGGTAAGGAAGTTTAGGAGCATATCCCTTATTTCACCAATTAGGATTATAACTACTACGAGCAACAAAGTTTTGATCACTAATATCTTAATCAGTGATGTCATTGACATTTACCTCTTCTTTACCTTTCATCAAAAGGATAATCTCTTCTAGCTTGGTTATCAGCTCTGAGCTATTTTCTTGTATGGCATTCACCTTCTTGGTGGTGGTTCTCTCAATGTGCCATTGGGAATGGTTCTCTTGTATATCATCTAGTATCTTCTTGACATCCTCTATGGGTTTTTCCATGATTGTTCCTCCTTCAGATGTATCAAGCATAGTTTTTGACATATGATTCAAGCCATTCTAAAACATATGAATGATTAACCACTCCTCCATTCTAATATTGGGGCAGTTTATCATTGCTTTTTTCATTCTATCCCACGCAAGCGCTAGTAGCTCATGTTTCTCTTGCTTGGAACCTGTAATATGTGAACGTAATTGCATAATTTTTGTAGGTGGACAAAATTTAGATACAAATTTACTGCAAAAAGTATCCCAAGAAGTAATACTACCTTTAGGCAAACTAAATGCCTTTCTTTAGCTTTTCCTCTCAACGAGAAAGGAAATAAGCAAAGTTTCAAAGCATTTGGGTCAAAATCCTTTATGCGTGTCAAGTTGCACAATGCAGTAAAATTATGTAAATGCATACTTGCATCCTCAGAAGCAGAGCCTCCAAATTGGTCCTACTGAACCATAGAAACTAAGTTCAGTTTGATCTCATATTCTGTAGCTGCAACATCAGGTTGTGCTATTGGTTCACACATGGAATTTTTGCTTGGTGTAGCAAAACTCCCAAGATTATGGTCCATAGTAACATTTTGGATTTCGTCTACTGATAAGACTTGCAACAAAATAAAACTAAAACTAAAAAGGTAAAGATAAAAACTGAAAATTAACTTCAACAAAAACTTTAAACACAAAGACTAGGAATACTAAACTCCTCCCCAGCAACAACACTAGAAAAAGGGCTTGATATCTCCTTTTTATTGATCTGGTATTGGAACAAGAAAGGGTATCCCGCACCTATTTCCGTAGAGGTGACCCTAGGTTTTGAACCCATGAGAGGAAGACTCCCTTCAAGTGATGGCTTGTAGCAAGCTTTTGTCAAAGTGTCAAATCCAGCTTTTGACCGGATCAACAAGCAAATAGTGATTCAAAGACTTATAATGAAAAGAAGGTAGGGGACGAGGTCTTAATGCTTACAACCATGTATTGGTGTTGGGATAAAAAATTAATATAGTTTTTGCTCAGGAAGTCACCCCTCAAGAGGTTCTTGCTTTGTTCGGAATGGGGGATGTGTCCAAATAACATCTTGACCGACACGAGCCCTGCATCAAGAATGAGCTGTCCTACCGATGGACCTATCCATCTCACGGGGTTTCCTCGATAATTAAGAGAATAATATAAGACAAAAGCTTTGGTCATTCAATGACTACACCTCATGAATCCCCGAGGATATGCTCCATGTTACCCTACTAAACCTTATTGTCACTGGTGTTCGGTATAACACTTCACAGTCCCCTCGCTCCAAACCTCATCGATGCTCGATCTCCATGATCCTGGGTACCTGTAGAGATGAAGATAGCAGACAGGACAAGAGATACTTCGTGATGCAATTTTATTTTACACATACAAGACAATGTTTCGAACACTTACGTTGATCCCTTCAGGAAATACCTAGGGCTGCAAGGCTCATGACTCACCCCATACCTTTCTGGACTACCCACACATGGAGATCAGTTCGTGACAAGAAATCATTGAAGAACACATCTTTAGATTGTTTGATTGCAATATGTCTTACAATGGATGCCTCGTGCGATGCACGATTACTAGTATGAACTAGAAGATAGATAGAGAGAGAGAGAGCTATGGTGGTGGAGATAGCTATGGAGGTGAAAATGGCAGCAGCTAGGGTTTGTGGATGAAGATGATGATGAATGGGTTGTGGCTGTGCTCGTCGCTCGTCCTCTGCTCGTTCTGTTGATATTTCAACGGGTTCCCCGTAATAAAAATTGTTCATGTGAATGACCTGCCTCGGTTTCCACACCAAAACGACCGCTCATGCAAGCACGTGCGGTTGCCTGGAACGCCTTCTTTCGCTCTGGTGGCCTTCTGAGGCCTCTTGATGGTTTAGTTCTTCTCCATTTTCCTTCCTTTCCTTCTTGCATATGTTCCCTTTTCAGTCCATATCCTATGGAGCAACATGTGAAAAATATCGGAGCAAAATAAACTTCCCTTTTCTTCCCTTTTCATTAGTCATTACTGGCAATACTGGAGCGAATATCTCTCTTTTAATGAAATATCTAAGTTTAAACAAGGTTGAAATGAGTGTAAAAAATATAACTCATCGTAACCCAAGATAGAATTATCTGCAGTACCCCATATATATGGCTAATTTATTAGGAAACTACATACTAAATTGGTATAATCCTATATAGAATTAGATGATGTACGGAGCCTACAACTTTATTACTTCTTTCAAAGAACAACATGTGAAAACGTAAAAGCACGTGCAAATCTGATATGTCCATTTTGCATCATGATTTCCTACTATTATTTATAATGTTTTATACATAATAATGCTTTTTGGAGTATTTATAATGCATTTTCTTTCATAATATGCAAGTTTGCACAAAGAGGGAGAATGCCGGCAACTGGAATTCTGGACCTGAAAAACCTATGTCAGAGTAACCTATTCAGCACAACTCCAAATGAGCTGAAAAATTTACGGAGAATTTTTTTGGAATATATTACAAACAATGGACAAAATAACTACCGGAGAGGCTACCCTGGTGAGCACAAGACACCAGGGCGCACCTGGGCCCCCAGGAGCGCCCTGGTGGGTTGTGCCCTCCACGGCCCACCTCTGGTGCCCATCTTCTAGTATATAGGTCATTTTGACCTAGAAAAAATTAGAGGGGGACTTTCGGGACGAAGTGCTGCCGTCTCGAGGCGGAACTTGGGTAGGAGCACATTTGCCCTCCGGTGGAGCAATTCCTGTTGGTGTCAAAACCGGCAGATCTCGGGTAGGGGGTCCCGAGCTGTGTGTCATGGATCGATGGGTAACAGGGGACAGGGGACACGATGTTTACCCAGGTTCGGGCCCTCTTAATGGAGGTAATACCCTACTTCCTGCTTGATTGATCTTGATGAATATAGAGATTACAAGAGTTGATCTACTCCGAGATCATAAGTTGTGGTCTGAACCCTAGGGGTATGATGATTAATGTCATAATGATCTAGCCTACCTATCGACTAGCCCAGCATTGGTTTATATAATGTACCAGGGGCCTAAGATAACAAGAGTCCTAGCCGAATACGCCAGTGGGGAGGAGTCCTTGTCTTGATCACCAAGTCTTGTGGAATCTTCCTCGTGTATGCATCAGCTGTCCGAACAGGCCCATGAGTATACGACCATGGGGTTGCTGGGGCCAATCTAACTGATCGGGAGACGACATGGTGAGTACCCCTAGTCCAGGACACCGTCAGTAGCCCCCTGAACTGCTCTTCAAGTTGGGGACGCTCCTCAATCCTTCTGAACTGTTCTTCATCTTCGGTTGTCGGTCTTGAAAAGTGGTTCAACAAATCTGCTCATCTTTGATCTTGAGGATCGCCGAAGTAAATCCGAAGAGTTTACACGTCGGGTATTGATAACCCACAAGTATAGGGGATCGCAACAGTTTTCGAGGGTAGAGTATTCAACCCAAATTTATTGATTCGACACAAGGGGAGCCAAAGAATATTCTCAAGTATTAGCAGTTGAGTTGTCAATTCAACCACACCTGGATAACTTAGTATCTGCAGCAAAGTATTTAGTAGCAAAGTAGTATGATAGTAATGGTAACAATAGCAAAAGTAACGGTAGCAGTTTTGTAGTAATTGTAATAGTAGCAACGGAAAAGTAAATAAGCAAAGCACAATATGTGAAAAGCTCGTAGGCATTGGATCAGTGATGGATAATTATGTCGGATGCGATTCCTCATGTAATAGTTATAACATAGGGTGACACAGAACTAGCTCCAATTCATCAATGTAATGTAGGCATGTATTCCGAATATAGTCATACATGCTTATGGAAAAGAACTTGCATGGCATCTTTTGTCCTACCCTCCCGTGCCAGCGGGGTCCTAATGGAAACTAAGGGATATTAAGGCCTCCTTTTAATAAAGTACCAGACCAAAGCATTAACACATACTGAATACATGAACTCCTCAAACTACGGTCATCACCGAGAGGTATCCCGATTATTGTCACTTCGGGGTTGTCAGATCATAACACATAATAGGTGACTATAGGCTTGCAAGATAGGATCAAGAACTCACATATATTCATGAAAACATAATAGATTCAGATATGAAATCATGGCACTCGGGCCCTACTGACAAGCATTAAGCATAGAAAAGTCATAGCAACATCAATCTCAGAACATAGTGGATACTAGGGATCAAACCCTAACAAAACTAACTTGATTACATGGTAAATCTCATCCAACCCATCACCGTCTAGCAAGCCTATGATGAAATTACTCACGCACGATGGTGAGCATCATGGAATTGGTGATGGAGGATGGTTGATGATGACGACAGCGACGAATCCCCCTCTTCGGAGCCCCGAACGGACTCCATATCAGCCCTCCCGAGAGATATTAGGGCTTGGCGGCGGCTCTGTATCGTAAAATACGATGAAACTTTCTCCCTGATTTTTTTCTCCGCGAAAGCAAATATATAGAGTTGGAGTTGAGGTCGGTGGACATCCAGGGGGCCCACGAGGCAGGGGGCACACCCAGGGGGAGGGGGCGCACCCCCACCCTCGTGGACAGGGTGTGGGCTCCCTAGCCTTGATTCTTTCTATAGTATTTTTTATATTTTCCAAAAGTAATCTCCGTGGATTTTCAGGTCTTTCCGAGAACTTTTGTTTTTGCACAAAAATAACACCATCGCAGGTCTACTAAAAAGAGCGTCAGTCTGGGTTAGTTTCATTCAAATCTTGCAAGTTAGAGTCCAAAACAAGGGCAAAAGTGTTTGGAAAAGTAGATACGTTGGAGACGTATCAACTGCCCCAAGCTTAAACCTTTGCTTGTCCTCAAGCAATTCAGTTGACAAACTTTTACAAACTTTGTTTGCTCTTGTTGTTGTAAATATGTAAAGCCAGCATTCAAGTTTTCAGCAAAGATTATGAACTAACCATATTCCCAATAACACTTAGGTCTCATGTTTACTCATATCAATGGCATAATCAACTAGCAAACAATAATAATAAATCTCGGATGAAAACACTTTCTCAAAACAACCATAATATGATATAACAAGATGGTATCTCACTAGCCCTTTCTGAGACCGCAAAACATAAATGCATAGCACCTTTAAAGATCAAGGACTGGCTAAACATTGTAATTCATGGTAAAAGAGATCCAGTCAAGTCATACCCAGTATAAACTAATAGTAGTGAAAGCAAATGACAGTCTGCTCTCCAGCGGGTGCTTTTTAATAAGAGGGTGATGAATCAACATAAAAGTAAATGGATAGGCCCTTCGCAGAGGGAAGAAGGGATTTGTAGAGGTGCCAGAGCTCGATTTTAAAATAGAGAGGAATAACATTTTGAGCGGTATACTTTCACTGTCAATGCAACAACTATGAGATCTCGATATCTTCCATGCTACATACATTATAGGCGGTTCCCAAACAGAATGGTAAAGTTTATACTCCCCCACCACCAACAAGCATCGATCCATGGCTTGCCTGAAACAACGGGTGCCTCCAACTTGCAACAATCCTGGGGGAGTTTTGTTTAATTATTCTGGTTTGCTTTGATCTTTTGATCATGGGACTGGGCATCCCGGTTACCAGCCATTTTCTCGTGATTGAGGAGCGGGGTCCACTCCTCTTGAGAATAACCCATCTAGCATGGAAGATACAGACAACCCTAGCTGACACATGAGCTACTCGAGCATACAAAACAAAATTTCATTTGAAGGTTTGGAGTTTGGCACATACAAATTTACTTGGAACGATAGGTAAATACCGCATATAGGAAGGTATGGTGGACTCATATGGAATAACTTTGGGGTTTATGGAGTTTGGATGCACAAGCAGTATTCTCACTTAGTACAGGTGAAGGCTAGCAAAAGACTGGGAAGCAACCAACTGAGAGAGCGATAACAGTCATGAACATGCATTAAAATTAATCTACACTGGGTGCAAGCATGAGTAGGATATAATCCACCATGAACATAAATATCGTGAAGGCTATGTTGATTTTGTTTCAACTACATGCGTGAACATGTGCCAAGTCAAGTCACTCGAATCATTCAAAGGAGGATACCACCCTATCATACCACATCACAACCATTTTAATAACATGTTGGCATGCAAGGTAAACCATTATAAGATCTTAGCTAATTAAGCATGGCATACACAACTATAATCTCTAATTGTCATTGAAAACATGTTTATTCATAATAGGCTGAATCAGGAACGATGAACTAATCATATTTACAAAAACAAGAGATGTCGAGTTCATACCAGCTTCTCTCATCTCAATCTGTCCATCATATATCATCATTATTGCCTTTCACTTGCACGACCGAATGATGTGGATAATAATAATAGTGCACGTGCATTGGACTAAGCTGGAATCTGCAAGCATTCAAATCAAGGGAGAAGTCAAGGTAAAATGGGCTCTTGGTTAAATCAACAATCATGCCTATGAGAGCCACTAAGAATTTTCATTATGGTCTTCTCCTCCTGACCCCCAAAGGAAAGAAAATAAAATAAAACTATTTACATGGGAAAGCTCCCAACAAGCAAAAGAAGAACGAGAAATCTTTTCACGTTTTCTTTTTAATTACTACTACAAGCATGGAAATTAAACTAACTAATTTTTTTGGGTTTTCTTAAGGTTGATCAAACACACAAGAAGAAAGCTAGAAAAAGAAGTTAAACTAGCATGGATAGTACAATGAAAAAGTATGAGCACCGATAACTAGAATAAGTGTGTGAACATAAATGTAATGTCGGTGAGAAATACGTACTCCCCCAAGCTTAGGCTTTTGGCCTAAGTTGGTCTATGGCCATGGATCGTGGCTACTCTCCCCGGTGTACTGAGGGGTGTCATTGGACTACCACTGACTGGCGATCTCCTCCGGATCCCACTGATAAGATAACGGTCGATAAGGGTCCAGTGGTGGTTCCAGGCTCGGGCTCTGGAACTGATGTCTGGCCTCGGTGCGCGTACACTGCCGATAGCAAGACAAGGTAGTGGCCTGCAGTTAAATCAAACAAAGAAGGTGCAGGCAGGGTAATAATCTCATTGTGTTTCTTATGAAATCTCAGGTTATACAGGAGCATCTTATCATCATTGTCAACAATACACTCATGCGCTACCATGCTCCTGTAATCTAAAAAGGTAAGAGGCAGCAGTGTCTCCTCTTTCTCATAATGCCTAATAGGTATCTCGAAATGTCTAGAAAGGCGTGCAACATAGATACCTCGAAAGATGGTGCCCTTGGTACGGTTCAGGCTTAATCGTTTAGCAATAACGACACCCATACTAAAAGAGTTATTACGGAATAAAGCATGGAACAAAATAATAATATCAGGAACATTAAGGTTTCCACAGTTTTCGCGACCAATTAAACATCGACTAGCAAATATGGCAAAGTAGCGTAAAACAGGAAAATGTATGCTAGTTATTCTTGCATCGGAAACCTTCCTCGATTCCCCTACAGTAATAGTATCGATAAAACCATCCACATCTTTATGATGTGGTTCCTCTAAGCCGCCCTCAAAGGGAATTCTACAAACCGCGCAAAAATTATGTAATGACATTTCCTTAGCCTCATCATATAAATGAAAAGCTACTGAAGGAGGTGAATTCTTAGGATAATTGTAGAAGTTTTGCACGAAAGTATTGGTGAGTAAGAGATACTGTTCGATCCGGTCGTGGAGGAAGTCGGTGAGGCCCGCATTATCAGCCAAAGAATAAAAGTCTTCAGAAATCCCGGCTGCTCTCAAGAAATTATCACAAGGCCACTCACACGGCCTTACTTCCGCTACGCGAGGGAGATTATACTTGGACTTTTCTTTCTCCTTAGCTTGTTTATCCATGGAGCCTTGTCTAGAAGAGCCCCTCAAAAATCTCTTCATCATTTTCTGAAAATTTCTAAAATTTTTAGTAACTCAAAATTAAAGTGAATCAAACTAAACGAGATTGATAGCAACTACCCCCACAAGTGCCTAGATCCTCTATCATGCATTAGAATTACTTGGGACCTCATAAATTTTCCATGCAAGCTCAAGAACAGGGCCACCTAGGCAGCAAAAATTTGCAATGAATAAAGCACTAGAACAAAAACTAATTGGACCATTGGAGGAGTCACATACCAAGGAACAATCTCCCCAAGCAGTTTTGTGAATGGAGCTTTGAGCAAGGAGATCGAAAATCGCAGCAAAATGAGCTAGAACTCGTGCTTGAGCTGGATGGGGATTGTTTTGGAGGAAGACGGAGTGTGTGGGTGCAAGAATAAGTGGAGGGGGCCACCATGGGCCCACAAGGCAGGGGTCGCGCCAAGTAAGGGCGGGCGTGCCCTGGACCCTTGTGGCCAGGTGCTTCCCCCCTGCTGTGTTCTCAGTGCCTAAAATCCTCAAATATTCCATAAAAAATCATACTAAATTTGCAGGGCATTTGAATAACTTTTATTTTCAGGGTATTTTTATTGCAAGGATAATTCAGAAAACAGACAAATAATACTATTTTTGCTTTATTTATTCTAAATAACAGAAAGTAAAAAGAGGGTACAGAAGGTTGTGCCTTCTAGTTTCATCCATCTCATGATCATCAAAAGGAATCCACTAACAAGGTTGATTAAGTCTTGTTAACAAACCCATTCTGAATAGCACGGAACCGGAGAAATTTTGAATAACACTAGGTTACCTCAAAGGGATATGAACATCCCCACTAATAAGAATATCATATTTTTTGTTGATAGTAGGAAGATGAAATTCAAAACCTCCAATAATGATAGTTGGATTTTTTTCCAATAGAATTGGTGCTATGAACTTGAGGTTGTTTCCTCGGAAAGTGTACCGTGTGCTCAATACCATTAACATGAAAAGTGGCATTGCCCTTGTTGCAATCAATAACAGCCCCCACAGTATTCAAAAAGGGTCTAGCAAGGATAATCGACACACTATCGTCCTCGGGAATATCAAGAATAACAAAGTTCGTTAAGATTGTGACATTTGCAACTACAACAGGCACATCCTCACAAATACCGACAGGTATAGCAGTTGATTTATCAGCCATTTGCAAAGATATTTCAGTAGGTGTCAACTTATTCAATTCAAGTCTACGATATAAAGAGAGAGGCATAACACTAACACCAGCTCCAAGATCACATAAAGCAGTTTTAACATAGTTTATTTTAATGGAGCATGATATAGTTGGTACTCCTGGATCTCCTAGTTTCTTTTGTATTCCACCTTTAAAAGTTTAATTAGCAAGCATGGTGGAAATTTCAGCTTCCGGTATCTTTCTTTTATTTGTAATAATATCCTTCATGTATTTAGCATAAGGATTAACTTTAAGCATATCAGTTAAGCGCATATGTAAGAAGATAGGTCTAATCATTTCAGCAAAGCGCTCAAAATCCTCATCATCATTTTTCTTGGATGGCATAGGAGGGAAAGGCATGGGTTTCTGAACCCATGGTTTTATTTCTTTACCGTGCTTCATAGCAACAAAATCTCTCTTATCATAATGTTGATTCTTTGATTATGGGTTATCAAAATCAACAACAGGTTCAATCTCTACATCATTATTATTGCTAGGTTGAGCATCAACATGAACATTATCATTAACATTATCACTAGGTTAATGTTCATCACCAGATTGTGTTTCAGCATCACAAATAGAAATATCATTGGGATTCTCAGGTTTGTCTACCACAGGTTGACTAGAAGCATGCAAAGTCCTATCATTTTTCTTTTCCTTCTTTTTAGAAGGACTAGGTGCATCTACATAATTTCTGTGAGAGTCCTGCTCGATTCTCTTGGGGTGGCCTTCAGGATACAAAGGTTCCTGAGTCATTTTACCCATTCTGGTAGCCACTCTAACAGCAAAGTCATGTTTATTATTAAATTCATCGAGCAAATCACTTTGAGCATTAAGTACTTGTTCTGCTTGAGTGGCGACCATAGAAGCATATTTACTAATGAGTTTAAGTTCACCTTTAACTCTAGCCATATGATCACTCAAGCGTCCAATCATGTAAGCATTGGTCTTTAATTCTCTACCAACATAAGCATTAAAACTTTCTTGTCTAGCCATAAAGTCATCAAACTCATCTAAGCATGGGCTTTGGAATTTAGTAGAGGGAATTTCAACTTTATCATATCTATAGAGAGAATTTACCTTTACAACCTGTGCCGGATTATCAAGATAATGTGTTTCTTCGACAGGCGGTATATTAAGACCATGTATTTCTTCAATAGATGGTAAATTCATAACATCTTCAGCTTTAATACCTTTTTCTTTCATAGATTTCTTTGCCTCTTGCATATCTTCAGGATTGAGAAATAAAACTCCCCCTTTCCTCGGAGTTTGTTTAGGAATAGGCTCAGGAGTTGGCTCAATTGGCTCAGGAATTGGCTCAGGAAGAGTCCAATTATTTTCATTAGTCAACATATTATTCGCAATTCAGCTTGGTCGACTGTTCTTTTCCTGAAAACACAACCAACACAACTATCCAAGTGGTCCTTGGAAGCATCGGTTAGTCCATTATAAAAGATATCAAGTATTTCATTTTTCTTTAGAGGATGATCAGGCAAAGCATTAAGTAATCGGAGAAGCCTCCCCCAAGCTTGTGGGAGACTCTCTTCTTCAATTTGCACAAAATTATATATTTCCCCCACGTCAGCTTGTTCTTATGAGCGAGGAAATATTTAGCAGAGAAGCAATAAATCATATCCTGGGGACTACACACACAACCAGGATCAAGAGAATTAAACCAAGTTTTAGCATCACCCTTTAATGAGAACAGAAATATCTTAAGGATATAATAGTAGCGAGATTTCTCATCATTAGTGAATAGGGTGGCTATATCATTCAATTTAGTAAGATGTGCCACAATAGTTACAGATTCATTGCCATAAAAAGGATCAGATTCACCCAAAGTAATTATTTCAGGATCAACCGAGAATTCATATTCCGTATCAGTAACAAAGATAGGTGAAGTAGCAAAAGCAGGGTCATATTTCATTATAGCATTAAGAGATTTCTGTTTAAGTTTAGCTAGTAACTTCTTAAGATTAGATCTATCATTGCAAGGAAGAAGATCTCTAGCTGTTTCTTCATCCATAACATAACCCTCTAGAACATCAGGAAATTCATACTTACGAGGAGAACCTTCATGATCACTATCTTCAATATTATCATCTTCAATAATTTCGTTCTCTCTAACCCTAGCAAGTTGTTCATCAAGATATTCACCTAATGGCACAGTAGTATCAAGCATAGAAGTAGTTTCATCATAAGTATGATGCATAGCAGAAGTGAAATCATCAATAACAAGCGACATATCAGAATTCATAGCAGTAGCAGGTTTAGGTGTCACAAGTTTACTCAAAACAGAAGGAGAATCTAGTGCAGAGCTAGATGGCAGTTCCTTACCTCCCCTCGTAGTTGAGGGAAAAATCTTAGTTCTTTTTTCTTTCAAGTTCCTCATAGTGACTAGCAGATATAAATCTCAAGTGACTCAATGAATAGAGCTATGCTCCCCAGCAACAACACCATAAAATAGTCTTGATAACCCACGAGTATAGGGGATCGCAACAGTTTTTGAGGGTAGAGTATTCAACCAAAATTTATTGATTCAACACAAGGGGAGCCAAAGAATATTCTCAAGTATTAGCAGTTGATTTGTCAATTCAACCACACCTGGATAACTTAGTATCTACAGCAAAGTATTTAGTAGCAAACTAGTATGATAGTAATGGTAACAGTAGCAAAAGTAACGGTAGCAGTTTTGTAGTAATTGTAACAGTAGCAACGAAAAAGTAAATAAGCAAAGCACAATATGTGAAAAGCTCGTAGGCATTGGATCAATGATGGATAATTATGTCGAAATCAATTCCTCATGTAATAGTTATAACATAGGGTGACACAGAACTAGCTCCAATTCATCAATGTAATGTAGGCATGTATTCCGAATATAGTCATACGTGCTTATGGAAAAGAACTTGCATGACATCTTTTGTCCTACCCTCCCGTGGCAGCGGGGTCCTAATGGAAACTAAGGGATATTAGGGCCTCCTTTTAATAGAGTACCGGACCAAAGTATTAACACATAGTGAATACATGAACTCCTCAAACTACGGTCATCACCGAGAAGTATCCCGATTATTGTCACTTCGGGGTTGTCGGATCATAACACATAATAGGTGATTATAGACTTGCAAGATAGGATCAAGAACTCACGTATATTCATGAAAACATAACAGGTTCAGATCTGAAATCATGGCACTCGGGCCCTAGTGACAAGCATTAAGCATAGCAAAGTCATAGCAACATCAATCTCAGAACATAGTGGATACTAGGGATCAAACCCTAACAAAACTAACTTGATTACATGGTAAATCTCATCCAACCCATCACCGTCCAGCAAGCCTATGATGGAATTTCTCACGCACGGCAGTGAGCATCATCAAATTGGTGATGGAGGATGGTTGATGATGACGACAGCGACGAATCCCCCTCTTCGGAGCCCCGAACAGACTCCAGATCAGCCCTCTTGAGAGAGATTAGGGCTTGGCGGTGGCTCTGTATCGTAAAACATGATGAAACTTTCTCCCTGATTTTTTTCTCCGTGAAAGCAAATATATAGAGTTGGAGTTGAGGTCGGTGGACATCCAGGGGGCCCACGAGGCAGGGGGCACACCCAGGGGGAGGGGGCACGCCCCCCACCCTCGTGGACAGGGTGTGGGCTCCCTAGCCTTGATTCTTTCTATAGTATTTTTTATATTTTCCAAAAGTAATCTCCGTGGATTTTCAGGTCTTTCCGAGAACTTTTGTTTTTGCACAAAAATAACACCATCGCAGGTCTACTAAAAAGAGCGTCAGTCCGGGTTAGTTTCATTCAAATCATGCAAGTTAGAGTCCAAAATAAGGGCAAAAGTGTTTGGAAAAGTAGATAGCTTGGAGACATATAAGGTATCCGAGGAGCCCCTTTAAGTTCTCGGCCTTTATCAATGCCTTATTATTATTTTTACACCACACCTCGGGTTTGAAGTTGTTCCCGTGCCGCGATGTCCTCTTGCATCCGAACCCCAATGCCGGACTGCGTTCGAGGTATCTGTTGCAGCCAAGCACCAACACCAGACTACTTCCGAGCTCCAACGCTGGAATGTATCCGAGTTGTAAAGCTGGACTGTGTCCAAGCTCCAACGCCAGACTATATCCGAGCTCCAACGCCGGACTATATCCGAGGTGTCATAGATAACCTTGGTTCAAAAAAGTTGAAAGAGTTTAGCTAAGCTTAATGCCGGAAATGCCCTCTATGGAGCTAGACACTGGCTCCCGAGCTTTATGCCAGACTGCTTCCGAGGTGGTGCACCACCCCGACCATGGGCTGATTTTTTGTGAATATTTTTGACTGGTGCAATTTATTCTCTACCGAGATATATAGCCAGTATATGTATATCCAGTAACCCTCAAGGTGTGTGTCAGTCTAAAACCCGAGATGCACCTGAAGGAAAACATGAAACCGCTGATCCTAGTAGCCCCTGAGACTCAGGTCGATGCGCGAAATCGGCCTGAGGATAACTCCTAGCTCGGCAGCATACATAGGAATAGAAATGCAGTGTAATATATTAGAGATAATAGTGATCGACGAACATGCCCTTGATAGAGGGTCTTGAGAAGTCGCCATAATATATTAGCTTGATGCCGGATAGGTCCAGATGGTACCTATTGTTCTCCGAAGACGCGTTTGTGCATAGTTTGGTCAAGCCGAACACTGAGCACTTTGAATTTTCTGCATTGAATAGGCAATGTAGTATCCCCTGAGACACTGGTCGGGTGGCAACACCAGATCAGGGGATCGATGTACCCCTTTAATATTTGTAAATGATAAGCACGAAGCGCAGTAGCCCCCGAGCCTTAATGTGGGCATGGGTGGCCGAATTAAGGATCGATATCTAGAGTAAAATCAAAAAGTATGTGTAATGATTCCATGTATCCAAGTACTCTACATCATTAATGCTTGGATCCGCATTGTACAAAACTCTGTTGACCGACCATCGGCTTCAACCTCCTCGGCCAGCAGCCGAGGAGTGTGTGTCCTACTTTATAAAGCCTTTGTGAGGGCAAAGATTTACGGTAAACAAGGCAATCCGGCCATACGGTTTTATAAACAAAGGTACGCATAGAGATATGTTATATTACATTTTAACGTAAGAAACATCTTCCAAAGAAAATAGTCCCGCTATCGGTTCCTTTCTTTGGGTTGTCATGCTAAGTGTGATCATGAAACCTCAGCTCCGATCAATGTGGGAGCAAAATATTGAGGATTTAGTTCAGGGAAAGTTCCCAAACTCTATGGTATTAATGAACCAAAATTTTCACTTCCGTCATTGCCGACCAATATGATCCTTTAAGATTCCTTTCGGCTTCACCCAGTCTAAGGTACTAACTCGGATGACCCAGTAGTAACAATCACAGAAGTGCTCCCTTCACCGCCTAGCTGAACAATCGGGAATGTAGGGGTAGGCACAGGAGCCAGGTAACCCAGCTTGGCCAAAATCTTAAGTCAAATTGATGCATATTTATGACTTCATATAACGATAATTACGGAAGGCAACGCTTGTATAATGAATACAAATGCTGATGATATATACTTATTTTGACTCCATTGCGACCGTTTATCAGTTGAAAGTGGCCCATTGTCGGCTTCTACCCCTTTGTAGATACTATGCAGGGTGTTTCCGCAATAACAAGACAACCCTTAGCCGACGTCTCGGTGCTCGAAGGCAGTTGTGTTTGCGGAAATGAGGCAATCAGATATCTGGGCTTTATAACTTTCACTTAGTCATAGGAGCTTTAAACTAGGGAAGCTAGCTATGAGCCCTTGGTTAGTGTTTGACGACAACTCAGGTCAAGCCGTAAACACTTCGGCTAATGTTATGAACGACCCATCATTTAACACAGTCATCAGATCGCTGACGAGTGTGCGCTTGTTGTGAGAGTCAGTTTTCGGCTTTCTCCACTGAGGTGCTTAACCATGCGAGCTGGAAGCACAATTGCAGTGGTTCTCCCGTTGCACACCTAGCCGAACAATGCGGAACGTAGAAGGCAAGCACAGGAGCCGGGCAACCCAACTATTGACCGAAGACACAATTCGAAACCGATGCATATATTGCAATATCCGTGAATGTTTTTTCCGAATCTCTAAAGTTGTCCGTCGTTGCACTACGAGACTTATGCTGGAAACACACAAATAGTTTAAAAGTGCCATAAGCTTGGAAAACCAAAAAAACATCAGTAAAAACTTTACGTCCGAACAAGATCAAGTGCTCGGTGCCAATTGAAAAATTGGAAAAAAATTGTGCTTCTGTCGTGCTTTAACATCACACATCCGATCTCAAGACTTCATGCGGGTCAGCCTACAGCTTCAAGCTCCTTATCCTAAAGGTGGAGTACTTCTCCGGGGCCAGTTTAGCGAACTAAATTCAAGAGGCTTTTAGAGAGAAGACAGGCTATCCGGCTATTGACCATATACTCGAGTCGAAAAAGGAGGGGTAGAAAAAGACTTTGCAACGACCAAGAAGAAAACACATTTACTATAAAACAACTCATATAAATTTAAGAGCCTCCAAGTGACTTGGGTAAAAGCATTTTATGTATAATGATTGTATGTACCGAAGTACTTATATCATATCTGTGTTTACCTGAACTTTAAACTCGTCTGAACCGACCGTCGACTTCTCCCTCTTCGGTCAAGGGCCGGTAAGTGTTATGTACTCCACCTGTCGAGAATATTGACGGTGTTTCCGATAACCAGGCAATCATGCCATAAGGTTGTAACAGACAAAGCGCGCTCAGGGACCTTATGTTATATTACTGATGAAGTGTAAGAAGCATCTTCGAAGAAAATAGTACCCCCATCGATACCTTTCTTTGGTTGCTCGTACTCATGAGTTCCGTTGTGTGCGGACCATGACTAAAAACAATAAGAGCGCTAGCTTTCGGCTTCACCCCAGTTTGAGGTCCGAGCTCGGATGACCCGATCGTGACAATCGTAGAGGTGCTCCCTTTGCTCCCTAGCCGAACAATCGGGAACGTAGGGGTAAACACAGGAGCAAGGCAACCCAGCTTGGGGAAGACTTAAGTCAACATGGTGCATATTATGGCGTAATACACAAACAAGGAACAAAGCCATACAAGTATAATAATATGCAAGAGGAAAGGCTTCATAAAGGAAGCCCCCAAGTAAACGTGGTATTTGAATTTGTGTGTCACAAACAAAGTTTTGATAAGGAAGTTTTTCACAAACAACTTTTTTCCAAAAAACTATAATGCTTGGTCGAACCGAACAAAATTTAAAACTGAAAGTCTTTGAGCATGAAAGTGACTTAGCTGGTTAATGTGCTCGGTGTTGATGACGCGATTCGGGCTTGTGGTGAGACGAAGATGCCCATTGATCTATGACAGATCTGACAAGGTTCGCAATCCTCGGCATGGCCGAGGTCCCGGTCCCCAAGCCCGAGGTGTCCGAGCAGTGAGTTCGGCGCTCCGGAGTAGTGACACCGCTCGGCTGATGTGGTGAGATGAAGTTCTCGTTTCAGTTAACATGGTGAAGCTGTGATCGGCGGATGCCGAAGTCTAATGCAGGTTGGCTGGTGATGCCGAAGTGACCGCGTAACGCAGTCAAAATCGATTACCTGTAGACAGAAAATAGTGTGGTCCAGAAAATAATTATATATATATATAATCCTTGAATAATTGCTTTACACAAAAATAATGTATTTAAAGAGATGTGGCCTGGCGCCGAAGCCAATGTCGATACAGCGCGTCGGCATGACGCAGTGAAGGCGTGACAACGCCTGAATTTGTAGGGCGGTCCGGGCTCTAGATGCGGTGTTCGCCGAACTATGGACAGGAAACGGACCGAACCATCGCGCAACCATCATTAATGCGGCCATCATTAGACAGACATGTGTACAGATGATAGAACAAACCAGAGTAATATTTTTTCGGAAAAATAAACCCAAGCAAGAAAAAATTACTAGGATTAATAGCACCTAGTTTATATGTTGTAGCAATCTGAAAAAAGGTTACTCCCAAAATTGGGACTTGATCCGCACACCTATTGCCTGGTGAGCGATGGAGCGGCGGCATGGCGATGCTGGCAAAGGTTGGCTTGTCGAGGAAAAGCCCCTGGTCCAGCTAACGTGACGAAGTTGGTTGATTGATGACGCTGAAGTCTCCGGAGTAGGTCGATGAAGGGATGGTGAAGCCCCCGGTCCAGACGAGGAGACAGAGCAGGTCGGTAAGGAGATGTTGCAGTTGTGACGTGGTTAATGCTGGCTTGATGAAGTGACCGTGCGGCAATGCCGGTGTGCCAGCTCTGTGTAATCCATGGGGCGGCGATGTTGGTGACGATTTATCCTTCATGATGCCGAACTCTTGTTCGACTTGCCGAGATGATGATCTGAAGAAGTTGAGCTCGGCTCAACAAAGCGATGACATGTCTAGCGCAGGTCGGTAGCCATAGAGCAACGTTGTCGGGCTGGTTTGACACCGACGCGATGGTGAAGATCATATTGGAAAAGACTTTAAAATTAGCGGGATGTGTTTGGGAACAAAACACAATACCCCATACAAAACTTCCTTCAAAAAGGATGTCCGAAATCCCATTCATAAAAAGGATGAACTCGGGTCGGATTCGTTCTCGCGTCGAAAATAGATCTGAAAAGTGATGCACTAATCGGAAGGTTCGCGGAGTTTGGACGGTCGGATCGAGCTGAAATTTTGAGGGGTGGTAGATATGGGAATTCTGCAGTAGATGAACGGTTGGATTTTGTAAAGGACCTCTGAGATGGGCTTTGAAGACCACGCCGTAAACTCCTCCAGATTCCCGTCCAGATTTGATAGGGCTTAGGTATATCGTAGATTGCCAGAGGTTCCCCATCGGAACTCGGCAAAATTTTCCAGGGTTGTTGTAGACTCAATTCCGCACAATTACACCGACGCAATCGTTAAAACTACACCGAGGAGGCGCTGGCGGTGGATACAAGCTTGCTGTCCAAAAAAAAGCAGCATGGTCGCCCGATGGCAATATTGACGTTGAGCCCGCGAGCTCCATGGATGATTCCTCCATGATCTTGATAGAGATCGGAGTTGATGTTGATGAAGGCCCTTGTCGAAACATGACGATCGAAGGCAGGGCACAATCCTCAGTCAAGCCAAGGTGACCAGTCGAGCCGGTGACAAAGATGTCGATGTCGTAGTTAATCTACAGACGAGCCATTGACCCTTTTGCCGATCACAGAGCGGAACTCTCAATGAAAGCACCATTGTCGGTGTCAAAACCGGCAGATCTCGGGTAGGGGGTCCCGAGCTGTGTGTCATGGATCTATGGTTAATAGGAGATAGGGAATACAATGTTTACCCAGGTTCGGGCCCTCTTAATGGAGGTAATACCCTACTTCCTGCTTGATTGATCTTGATGAATATAGAGATTACAAGAGTTGATCTACTCCAAGATCATATGTTGTGGTCTAAACCCTAGGGTATGATGATTAATGTCATAATGATCTAGCCTACCTATCGACTAGTCTAGCCTCGGTTTATATAATGTACCAGAGGCCTAAGATAACAAGAGTCCTAGCCGAATACGCCGGTGGGAAGGAGTCCTTGTCGTGATCACCAAGTCTTGTAGAATCTTCCTCGTGTATGCATCAGCTGTCCGAACTGGCCCATGAGTATACAACCATTTGGGTCCTCAGCCCAATCTAACTGATCAGGAGACGACTTGGTGAGTACCCCCTAGTCCAGGACACCGTCAATTCCACCGGGGGAACCTCCCTCCAGGAGGGGGAAATCATTGTTATTGTCATCACCAACAACTCTCCCCTCTTGGGGAGGGCCATCTCCAGCAACATCTTCAACAACACCATCTCGTCTCAAACCCTAGTTCATCTCTTGTGTTCAATCTTTGTACCGGAACCTCAGATTACTTGTGGGTGACTACTAGTGTTGATTACATCTTGAGGTTGATTGCTATATGGTTTATTTGGCGGAAGATCATATGTTCAGATCCATTATGCTATTTAATACTCCCTCCATTCCTCTATATAAGGTGTATTTGTTTTTTGATAAAATTCCAGAATGTAAGGTGCATTTCTTCTAATTCCTAATAATTCCCTTGTTAACCCTCCAGAAAAATGGAAAGTATCTCTCTTCTGATTGTCTATATCTCTCCTTGTAGCAAAAGAAGAAAAGTATCTCTCTGTTGATTGCATGCATCTCTTACTTTCCTGAACTAATTGATTTACTTACCACTAATCAACAAATTTGCCAAGGGTAATTTAGTCCTAACATGTCCGTAATTCCGTGCCTTGCTCACCGTGCCGGAAATAATACACCTTACATAATGAAACGGAGGGAGTACCCCTTTAATCTTGAGCATGATTATCATTAGTGAGTAGTTAGTTTTGTTCTTCAGGTCACGGGAGGAGTCATGTTGCGAGTAATCATGTGAACTTGATATGTGTTTGATATTTTTATGATATGTATGTTGTGATTCCCTTAGTGGTGTCATGTGAACGTTGACTACACACTACTGCAGGATGCTGCTAACGTGACAGTACGATCAGAGTCTCTTCGAGAAACTGTTTGTGATGCAATAATCGCAAACGATGGTGTAAGAAAACCGTCAAAAATGTGCAAAACATTTGCGACGACAGATGCATCAAACACGGTTCAGATTTTAGTTCCGTGCGTAATGCAGGGCATACGGTTGATCCAGCAGAACTGTTTGCGATGAGGAAGAACAATAGAAATGGGCATCCATATCAATCTGTGTGTGATATACGGCATACAGTTCCCTCCATGTGCTATTAGGGAATGCAACAGAAATGGTCAGCCAGATCAAGGTGTGTGTAATATACGGCATACAGTTCACTTGGACAAACTATTTTTGATTAGGCAAGAGAACGGAAACGGTTCATCTTAACAAGATGTGTGTGATATGCGACATTTGCGATCAGCCAAAAGAACACAAACGATTTGTGTAAACCAGATGTGTGTGATACGCAGCAAACAGCCCACTCGGATGAAATGTTTGGGATGAGAAATTATAAGACAGATGGTTACTATAGTAAGTACGTGTGTGATTCTGTTCGTACAAAAAACTTTGAAAAATGCAAACTAGTTGCTTGCGGTGGCTAGGAGAATCGCACACGATGCGTCTGCGAGTACTCATGTGCGATGATTAGTAAGTTACAGATAATGAACGACCGCAAGGGTGATATGCTGATCATGAAGTCCGATAAGACCTTCGTCGGAAGGCTGCCGACTCAGCTTTTTAGCCTATATTTTATTATAATTGTATGCATAAGTAGGTCGTGAGTGTTTTGTGCCTTGCTGCATGTGGCATTTTAAATTATCCTGAATATGTAAGACAATTATTAACCATTGCCATTGTAAATTTGCCTCAACAGCGAGCAGAGCACGCGCAGGGATGCCACAGACCCGCAAAAAAAGAAAAAAAGCAGGGATGCCACGGCGAGCAACCACTTGGTCAACCTTCTGGCACCCCGCGGGAGACGCGACATCGCATCCATAGGACACAATGGTGATATCATGACTATGTGTGATAGTGGGCAGACACGTACACGTACATCCGAGAAGAAGGGTCCACGTTTCAGGCTTTCGATGCATGGCATACGGTTGATCCAAAAGAACTGTTTGCGATGAGACAGAACAACAAAAACGGGGCTTTGTGGGCCCAGAACCATCAATAAATTTTAACTTTGTTGATCATCACATTGCAGATTACAACGCAATAAGTAATTGCAAATCTATTCACACAAATAAAGCTAATATGTGTTCACACCGATCAAACTAATATGTGTTCACACTTAGCACCTGGCTATAAAAACTACCCACTCGAAAATTACTTCACAGTTCCTCTCCTCATCACCTACAAACTGGTCTTTCCTGTCAAGTCATTTTGTCATGACCGGTAGGAGGAGTTTCGGGTGGGCACATTACCAGGCAGCAAAGACCAAGGCTGCGGAAGCACTAGAGAGGTCCCTCCGCGAAGCGGCAGCCGCAGCAGAGATGTCCCGACGCGTCGCAGAGCCCTCAAACAAGCTCTCACGGGCACGCGAGTGCTCTCACAAGCGCACTTGCTGCATCGGCGATCCCGATGAGCTGGTGTTACTGAATTCCTTGGCCGGCGATGACGGCATTCTCGCTGGCCTCATTAAGTAGCAGGAGCTGGTCGACAGCTTGATGAAGCTGCGCGAGATCAGCGATGCGTCGGTTGACAAGGCGACCGGTCTCGTCGAGCAACTCATGGGTGACAATGCGAAGCTCCTCAAGGCACTCACCGAGAAGGAGGAGGAGGCCGCCGGCTGGAAGATACTGCATGAGCAGAGCAGTGCCTCGGGATGACGCTGACAGTGGTCGCGAGGAACTGATGGGTGACTTGAGGAAGCTCCGGATCGAGCACGAGCAGGAGGTGGAGGAATTCGTGGCTGCTTTCAACACTACAAAAAAAGACACATCCGTGACATTTTGGGCCGAACGAAATTTTTTCTGTCATACTTATGACACTTCTATGACGATAATTGTGACAAAACCCGGTATCATCATAGATATGGTGGGCTCCTACTTCTAAGACAAAAACTCATGACAGAAAATGGGCTATTCATCCTGGGCGGGCCAGATACGCAGCTGCATGACATTCTTTGGGCCGTACATGACGGAAAAAACCATGGTAGAAGCGAGGGCAAGGAAAATTTCGGTGAGTTCCCGGTTACGGTGGGTGGTCGGGGGCTGAGCGATGCGCGTTTCTCTCGTACACGTACGCGCGTGTGTGCGAGATGTTGGGCTCTAACCGAACCCAAGCGAGGCATTGGGCTCTAACTGAACCCGAGCAATAGCACTAGCTACCTTACTGAACCCGAGTGATTCCTTCACTACTTCTGCTAACTGAATCCGATCGATGCTGCCTCTGGATGAGTAGTG
>NC_057813.1:553300634-553305767 GCF_018294505.1 Triticum aestivum
TGAACAGTGAGTGTTGCAGGGGGGTTTGGATGAACAGTTCCAGGTGGGGGTGGTTGAACAGGACACTGTGGTGTTGGACCCCGATCGATCGAGCCGGTTGGGGCTGGATGAACATGACCCCGTGGAGGGCTGGATGAATAGGACGACCCCGTGGAGGGCTGGATGAACAGTAGATGGTGGAGGGGTGGATGAACAGTAGCCCGTGGATGGCTGGTTGAACAGGAGCCCGTGGAGAGGGCTGGTTGAACAGTAGCCGGTGGAGTAGCGCACGGTGGAGGCTGGATGAACAGGAGCTCGTGGATGAATAGTCCCAGGTGGAGGCTGGAGGAGGTCGACTGTGGATGAATAGTACCCCATGGAGGCTGGAGGAGGTCGATGGTGGAGATGAACAGTATCCCGTGGAGTCCCGTTTTGCGGTATGCCACACCCCTCCCGATGAACAGGACCCCCGTTTCGACTGTAGCGCTCCAACACAAGTCCATTTCCTCCGTTTTGCAGTACGCCACACCCCTCCCAATCAACTGGACCCTGTTTCGACCGTAGGAGGTCCAACACAAGTCCATTTCCTCCGTTTTGCGGTACGCCTGACCCCTCCTGATGAACACGATCCCGTTTTGAACGTGGCCGATCGAAGACAAGGGCGTTTCCTCTGTTGTGCGATACGCCAGGCCTCGTTTCCATCGACTGTTCCGTCCAAGCCGGTTGGCTTCCATGCGTTTGTTTGCCTTCCCATGAACATGACACATTTCGTTGCTTCCCCATGAACACGACGACGATGCAGTTTCTCCATTCCGACCTAGCCATGTACACGAGCCTTGGCCGTACGTATGCGCGAGTAGGCGTTCGAGACACCGCCCGTATGTACGTACGTGGCCGTATTTTCTTTCTTGCACACTGGCCGCTGTACATACGTGTACATGCTATGTGCGCGCCTCTACTATGACATGTGCGCGTATCTACATCGACTAGTATGTACGTACACGTTCGCGACCAGAATGACAAGGCTACGTATGCTTCAACAAGGTGGGTGCCGATTGTCAGGCACTTCCTTGCGTGCAAAGATGTAGCTGGTGGGTCCTAGCAGTTAGGGGGGCGAATCGTTTTTTTTGCTCGGACGCACTTCCTTGCATGCGAAGATGTAGCTGGTGGGTCCCAGCAGTCAAGGGGGAAACGTTTTTTTTGTGAAATACGGTGGCCCACCCGATGGGTCCGTGCTGTCAGGTGGAGGAATAATTATTTTGCGTGTAATAAGGAGGCACTTCCTTGCGGCCGCCGTGGACCCAACTATCAGCCTATCCACATATAGTACTCTTCCAATGGAAGTCGTTCCCTGATCATGCCGCACCGAGAGCACCAGGGCGATGGACGACGGCAAGGCCTAGGAAGGGGACGACGCGGAGCCGGGGAAGACGCGGCAGTGGAAGCCCGCGCGGAGAGGAGTACGAAGGTTCACTAGTTCAGCTGCGGTGTGAGGCTGCCGTCGCTGCAGGGCCTGGCCAGCGGTGGGAATAGTAGGGGGCGGTGAGGCCTTCGCGGCAGCACAGCCGACCACGAGAGGTAGGAGCATGCCGCATGACCGGCGCTGCTTTGGGCGGCTGGAGCACGAAGACCAGAGGTTGAAGAAGCACTACAGCCATTGGATGGACATTGTACGGTCACTGGAGCTAGAATCGTTCATATTGACTAAGTTGACAAAGCCCCTCATCCCCGTCAACTTATTAGGCCCACAAGTCAGCCTCCCACAAAGGTGAGTCCCAGCTAGCAGGGGGAGTATTCTTTTTTTGTGCGTAATAAGGAGGCACTTCCGGTGGGTCTGAGCTAACAGCGGGGGGAACATTTTTTTCACGAAATACAGAGGCCCTTCCGGTGGGTCCCAGCCATCAGGTGGAGGAATCATTATTTTGCGCGTAATAAGGAGGCATTTCCCTGCGTGGGACCCTACTGTCAGCCTCTTCCGATGGTTGTTGTTTGTTGACCATGTTGACCTCGCCGCGCCAAGAGCACAAACGTGGTGGACGAGGGCGACACCCAGGAAGAGAACCACCCGGAGCCGGCGAACCCACCGCATCGGAAGCCCATGTTGAGGGGAGTACGAGTGCTGACTGGTCGGCTGCGAGGAGAGGCTGACGTCGCCGGAAAATAATAGGATGTGTGGGTCATTAGAGGGATGGACTGGCGGCAGCACAACCAGCCACGAGAGGAGGGAGCAGGCAGTCCCGCCAGTGCTGGTTTGGGCGGCTGGAGCAGGAAGATCAGAGAGTGAAGAAACACGACGGCTGTTGGATGGACATCCAACAGTCACTGCTGGAAAACAACATACAACCCATTAGCCATTATTTTCAATGACTTACAGCCCATTTGCTAATTCTTAATGACATTTGAAGCCCATATTGTTTTTATTAGCATTACAGACCATATATTCTGGGCACTGCTAAAAAATTCAACAAAATTTTGCATATTTCGGTGGGGTCCGAACTCTTTTAATCACGAAATTTTGAGTCACTTCAAAAATCATTTTCAAAAAATTATATCAACATAAAATTCAAAAAACAATTCTCCACAAAAAGTGAATGAAATTTAGAATCTTAACTAGCAAGATGCCCGTTCGTTGCACGGAACATGAAGATGCATTTGTATGAGTAGTTTATCTTGTGGGAGAAAAGATGATATTTTAATGTAATTGCTAGTTGGCTTTGGTTTTTATAAGAGTAGAGAGTAGAGAAATCCTGAAAAAAAATGACATGTTAATGCAATTTCCGGTTGGCTTTGGTTTAAAAATTTACAGCCCATTTCTTACAACTTATAGCCCATTTTCTGGGGAAGCCCATTTCTTATTACTTACTTCCCTCCTCGTCTTGAAAGATTTGCAGCCCAACAGAGCTGAGAAAAGCAAGTAGGCCTCGGTTTTGGTATTCTCCATAAAAAAACCGGCTAGCCATTCTCAGAAAGAAAAAATATATCAACTGGGCTCGTCACGTGCTTAATAAAAGCGTAAGCATGGGCTAGATGGGCCACAGCCCCCGCACAACGCACAGTTGAGCTCCATCTCTGAAATTAAAAAACAACTGGGCGAGCTGCTGGGTCCCTGTTGTTATCCGCTCATTGTGTAATTTTCTCGTTTATTGACTACATTGACAATGGCATGGAACCTAGTTGTCGAACAATTAGGAGGAAGTATTTTTTTGGCTTGTACTAATGAGTCACCTGCTTGCGAAATGCAATGACCCTGGTGGGTCCCTACTATCAGCCTCTCCACGTACAGTCATCTCCTGATTCCTCTTGGTTGTTGACCATGTTAACAATGCCAGATGGCGGCGGGCACAACAAGTGAACCAAGGCGGAGAACAACAGCGAGGCCTCGGATGGGAACGAATAGCAGCCGTGGAAGATGCGACAGTGTAGTGGCAGGTGGAGGGGAGTACGAGGGCAACAACATGTGACTCAAGCATACAAATGGTACAAAAAGCCCAAGGATTAATTGTTCATCAAAATTTTAGACAAAACCCAGAATGAACATGACAGTAACATCTAACCCAACCTCTTTTTTTTGCAGTCACAAACAAATGGATCGGTCTGATCCATAAAATCGACATCCTGTGCAAAAAAATTTATTTCAGGATGACTACAACTTGTTGTAAATAGAAGCCGAGCATGTTTAGAAGCCCATTTGTCCACCTAAAACTTCTTTTTTTGCTGTTCAACATGTTCGTCCGTGAGAAATCTCTTGTGGTAAAAATTAAGCCTCATGGACAATAGTAACCTCGCATTCAAAATAAAGAATGTGACAAAGCTTCTGTTTGCCTGGTTGGATGCATGTCATTCCATCGTTATTGTCCTAAAACGAATGTCATGAGAACTGAGAAAATCCTGGTGCTTATTACGCCACTGATTGGTTATATGTTTTTCTCCATGTAGTTTTGCCTAAGTAGACATGAAGATTGAAAACAGTTAAGGTCTGAAAAAAGTGTATGTCGAAAGAACGACAGCTGAACAGTTAATTCTAGTACAATATATACGGGCTTTCAATGTGCATGAAATCATCACCTCTATATATAAATTCTCAAGAGATTGAAAGCATCGCAGCAAGCCAATAATTATGCCTAGATCAAAACTAAACATTCTGATATATATGATATTGACAGAATCTAGCATCATTGATAGGCTATCAAAGTACGAACTCTTCATTGAGCATATAACATAATATTAGTACCCAAAGTGTACTCCAAGATGATACAAAACTTATGATCACAAATGAAAAATGTAGCTTATGATTACAAATGTGTAGATGATAATATATGGTAACTGAAAAAATGAGGAGCCAAACACCAAATCCTTGTGATCATTAAACGGGTCAAGAATTACACCCAAGGTCTCCAGTTTGGGTGCAGAGACGACAGTTATTTGTGAAGGTGTATAACAATTATCAAGGAGCAACCTTTGAAGTGAAGGGACATCTTCGATGATGAGTTGTTGTCCTTCAAAACAAATTTCAATGCTTTTAAGGTGACGCGACTTTGTTTGGAGACAACTGATATGGATTTCTATTCCCAAAACAATCAGCAAGCGCTCCAGGGGTAGGGCAACTGGAGTGGATGATGCTGTGCAGTGAGTCCTCCGACAGATAAACCACCACAAGTGAAAGTTTTTTTAGCAGTGGGAGTCGAAGCATTTGTACCAGATCGTCTGGTAGATGGCACCGGGCGAAGGTGGCGGTGTGGAGAGAGGAGGAACAGCGCGAGATGGACAACTATGGTGTGTGCACGAATTCTTGGTGTGTTCGTGGTATGAAATTTTTGTGGTAATGGTACAACTCAAACTGCTGGAGTTTTCCGAATTCAGGGGATGTCAGCCAAGCGTCCACCGTGCCGGGTATGGACAGTAGGTAGCGTGTCGGGATGTAGAGGCATTGAATGGGGCCCTGCTAGTGAGAAGAGACGATGGCTCTGAGGAGATCAAATTCCGGAAGGACAGATATCTGACGACAGTCAAGATTAAGGGGCACGGTGCGCCATAGAGGACACCACCGAGTTGAGAGGACTTGTGTGCGGCAGCAATCCTTGGTGGGGAGAAGCGAGATGATCTCCTCAAGGATGACGTCCGGGAGATCGCTGATGCGGTCCACCGAAGATTCTA
>NC_057813.1:553306095-553327280 GCF_018294505.1 Triticum aestivum
TTCTCCCCGCGCTACCGGGTGCGGGATCTACAACCGGCATCGCCGCTGGCGGGAGCCTCATCTTCTTGGCACTGGGGCCAGCCGACTCCATTTTCCTTGTGGGCGTCACATCGAGCTCACGGGTTTGAGTAGAGTAGCCAGAGACGAGCCTAGTGGCAGTGCGAGTGGGGAAGAAGGAGGGCTTGGGATTTCTATAGGAGTGGAAGAAGAGGAGCAGGCATTTTCTGTACGAGTGAAGAAGAAGGTGAGCGGGGGTTTTCTGGACGAGTGAGGAAGATTGGGGAGCGGGGGGAATTGGGGGGAGGCGGAAGCGGGAGAGCGAGCTGTTCGTGTTTATAAGGCCCGCTGCACTAACTACTCGCTTTTTCCCAAGAACCGCTCTCTTCTTTTGCGTTGCTGCATTGGAGCTGGCGCATGGACTTGGCTGACTAGCCATGCATGCAGGATGCATGTGCCCGCTGGCCACTGCATGCGCCTGGTTTGTTACTAGGCCTATTTAATAGGGTGGTTATAGAGTAAATTAAGGAGATTTATTTTCTCTATGTGCATCTCTTTTTTATTATTTTGAGCGAATCTGTGTGCATCTTCTTTTTTTTTATTTTTTTGAGCGAATCTGTGTGGAAGCGAGGAGGAAGGAGGGTTTTTCTGGGATCGCCCCCTCTTTAAGAAATATGGGCTTCTCCTCGTAAAAAACAAAAACAAATGGGTTTAAGACGGATAGGCTTTTGTATCGGCCCAGTCGGCTGCCCATTTTCGTACTGGAGGGCCTTGTGCTAGAGGCAGCCCGAGACACTCTCCAGCTTATTTCCCATTCGAAAGAAAAAAAAGAGACGCCTCCAGCTTATGGCTACTCATCGGTAACCTTTTTCAACTTGGCATCCACCAAATTAGAGGATGTGGTACTTTATGCAGACACTAACATGAAACTAAGCTTCAGAAGATACGATATGCATACTAACATTCAGAAGAACAAAAGTTCAACATGTTTATGCATCTCAATGATACACCATACTATAACCAATACAAAGCTGTGAGAAGGTGTGGAAATAAAGAAAATGGGTCGATGGTTCTCTGAGCAAAGGGCCTCCTTGCGCACGCATTAATTTCCTCGGCTTGCTTGTTTCTTCTCAATGTTGTGAGCACTTTGAGCATGTTGGCAACTCCACAGCTAGCTAGCTGCCTCATCTTGCAATTGATGCTGACACATTTGCAGCAAACACATGAGGCAATAGAGATGACTCAACATGAGTCCATATTGTGCAGTTCCCCTGAAATCATCTTCATTGTCCTGAATCTGAAAAGATAGGAAAACAGTAGCTATACTTAAACTGTGTTGCAAAACAGTAGCACATATCAATAGCTCGGCATGACAAAACACGATCATCTGGACGAAAGAGATACTGACCCGCGTGAGGAAGATTATATATAATTTCATAAGTCCTTTGTTGATTTCCACCTTCGGCTGCACTGCTTGTTTGCTCCTCCACACATGACAGGATCGTTTCGCACTTCATTCAGCAAGTCAATGTACGAATAAGCTAATTTCATCTTGCGGTGGTCGTTGTACCTAGTTACGAATGTAGGAATACCAGGAGCACCATGAGGTTAGCTGACAGCAGGTAGATGCGGCCATATAAATTTTGTGCGGTGCTACCAAAATTGAGGTTTGTATTATTTCCCGTTATGAGAATTCTTCTTGAAGTTGGTAGAATGTGACGGTTTGTTCTTTGCATCAAACTTTCCTTTCCCCTGAGATTTGTTCTTGTTGATTTGGGGCTAGTTGGGCTGGAAGTTCTTCTCGTGTACCATGTGGGCACTAGAAGCTCCCTCAGCGACCCGAGCACGTGTGTCTTTTGCTCTCGCCTGCTGCTCAAAATCAAGAGTGCTAATGAGATCCAAAACAGAAAACTCATGTCTCTTGTTTTTCAGAGAAGTAGCAAAATCGTTCCACGAAGGTGGAAGCTTGGCAATGATGGTCCCATCAACAAATTTGTCTGACAACACACACTTAAAGTACTCAAGTTCCTTAGAGAGTGACTGTATTTCATGATTCTGCTGAACAACAGAGCGCTCATCAGTCATCTTGTAGTCACATAATTGCTCCATGACGTCCAACTCGTTGCCAGCGCCCGAGGGCCCAAATGTGGCCTTGTGCGCAGCCCACATGTCTTTGCCGCTGTCAAACGACATATATGAATCCACAATGGAATCGTCAAGAACACTCAGCAGGGCGGCTTTGAAGAGGGTATCCATGGTCTCAAAAGCTTCCTGCTATGTAGGATTAGGATCGCCCTCAGGCTTACTCTTAGTGGTGTCATAGCAATACATGATCTGAAACAAATATACTGCTGTTGTGCGCCACCTTTTATATTGCACTCCCTTAAAAGTAGGTAGCTTCAAAAGCGCAGCAAAACCACTCGGAGTAAATTGCCTATAATCAGGTTTTTGGATTGGATTGTTGAATATATGAGCAATTTACTATCAGATTTAATCTGAATCAGTAGTAAATAGATCATGACGACAATTGCAAACATCAAAGTAATGATGCGGACTAAACTAGGAGG
The DNA here is from genome assembly GCF_018294505.1 of Triticum aestivum. Taxonomy (NCBI): domain Eukaryota; kingdom Viridiplantae; phylum Streptophyta; class Magnoliopsida; order Poales; family Poaceae; genus Triticum; species Triticum aestivum. The sequence goes on from NC_057813.1 coordinate 553,308,660, forward strand.
ACAGAATCACATACCGTATAGCGGGAGCAGAACCGCCGTGGTTGATGTTGTCACTCATGTCGTTGATGAAGAGATTACCGAGGACAGGGAAGAAGGCTGTCATTGAGGAAGTCATCGCTGGCAGCAGTCACAAGAGTGTGCTCCCCAAAAACCTGATCGCCCCTCTCCCGTACAGGATCATGAAAGGCGGGGTTCAGAGGACTGCTGTCCCTTCTCGCGGTGCACGCTGGAAGCAGGGATGGAGAAGAATTGCGTGGTGGCGCTATGATCTGGAACAATGCGAAACCATATGATACATCAGCGGCTAGGGTAGAGCATGTCAGGTCGGTCGTGCGAGTAAGACCAAGTATAATAGTAGGCCTTTGGCCCCCAAACCCCACATCCAAGTCAATAATAGCCCCACCAAGGTTTTTGTCGGTGTCAAAACCGGCGGATCTCGGGTAGGGGGTCCCGAACTGTGCGTCTAGGCGGATGGTAACAGGAGACAAGGGACACGATGTTTTTACCCAGGTTCGGGCCCTCTCGATGGAGGTAAAACCCTACTCCTGCTTGACTAATATTGATGATATGGGTAGTACAAGAGTAGATCTACCACGAGATTAGAGAGGCTAAACCCTAGAAGCTAGCCTATGGTATGATTGTTGTTCGTCGTACGGACTAAAACCCTTCGGTTTGTATAGGCACCGAAGAGGGTTAGGGTTACACAGAGTGAGTTACAATGGTAGGAGATCTACATATCCGTATCGCCAAGCTTGCCTTCCACGCCAAGGAAAGTCCCATCCGGATACGGGACGAAGTATTCAATCTTGTATCTTCATAGTCTAGGAGTCTGGCCAAAGGTTATAGTTCGGCTATCCGGACACCCCCTAATCCAGGACTCCCTCAGTAGCCCGTGAACCAGGCTTCAATGACGACGAGTCCGGCACGCATATTGTCTTCGGCATTGCAAGGAGGGTTCCTCCTCCAAATACTTCATAGAAGATTTTGAACACAAGGATAGTGTCCGGCTCTGAAAAATAAGTTCCACATACCACCGTAGAGAGAATAATATTTACACAAATTCAATCTACTGACGTATTCTGCGGCGTGACATCACACCAGGGCCAAGCCTTTATTCGAATCGTTTTACTATCCCACCTCAGCATGTTTAGCGAGGCGGTTTCCTTGGCACGTCTTGTCAAAGCAGAGATCGTGTCCCCTTATTACAGGATTCTCATTAATACGGGCGCGGGTAACCCAGTCGTGCCCGTTGGCACGTCTCCTCTATCAAAGGCGAGTCCCGAACGGTCACGGGGAAGGCTCTTCGTATTCAACCTCTTTATAAAGAGACCAAGGCTCCACTCCCTTTCTTTCAATCTCAATCGAATCCGCCCCTCGCCTCGAGTTCCAACACCCAAAGCTCCAGATTCAGGCGCTTCGGACCTTCGATGATGTCCGGCTCCGACCTGCAAGGCCGGTGGATGCCTTCCTCCGTTACGGAAGAAGACGTGCTAAAGCTAAGAGATGCCAGGTATCTAACCGGCGAAATTTCACATAGGCTGCCTACCCAAGGGCAGGTTATTCCCACTCCCAAGCCGGGTGAAAGCATGGTGTTCGCATCTCACTTTCTTCGGGGGCTAGGCTTCCCGACGGACCCCTTCGTGAGAGGGCACATGTTTTACTATGGGTTGGAATTTCATGACTTGGATCCGGAGTCCATCCTCCACATCTCATCGTTCATTGTCGTATGCGAAGCCTTCCTCCGCATTACCCCTCACTTTGGATTGTGGGTCAAGACCTTCAAAGTGGAGCCGAAGATGATCAAGGGGCAGCAGGCAGAGTGCGGAGGGGCTGTTATAAGCAAGAATGCTGATGCTCCATGGCCCGAGGGCTCTTTTCAAGAGGAGCTCAGCCTATGGCAACAAGAGTGGTTTTATATCATAGCTCCCAGGGGCACCAAATGGGTGGCGCCACCTGCCTTTCGCTCGGGTCCTCCACCACGGTTGCCGTCATGGGTCAATAATGGACTTGACTGGGGGCCGTCCAAGGAGGTGCCCTTTGTTGCAGGGCCGCATTCAAGACCTCCTAGAGAGAAAGATCACTCTGGTTGTAGTAGCGCAGGTCATGCTGATTCGTCGCACTCTGCCCTGCAAACGTCGCCCCTCCGCCTGTGGGAATTTAACACAGAGGGACGACGAGCTCTCCAACATTTTATGGGCGCGACGACCGTGGAGATGTACAAGCTTTTCTTCGGATCACAAGTGATGTGTCCGGACTTGACCGAGGACGCTGGTCTGAGCTGCAATCGCCCGGATACTCAAGTAAGTAGCCCTGTACCCGGACATGCTATCCCATATTTATCACAAACTTGCCCTTTAAAAGAGTTGTTCCTTGAACAGGAGTGGATAGCGAAAGCAAAGTTAATCAGGTGTCCGACCCCCCTCCCTGAGACCACGCTGGATCCCGTGTGAACCAGGATGCTGGAGGTTGCGCCTTCAGAAGAAGGTGAAGGGGGGAACAAGGAAGCTACCTCCTCCGTGAAGGAGGCTGTCAGGAAAGCAGGGATCGAGAATCCCTCCATCCAAGGGAAGAAGAGGACCGCCTCTGAAGACCCAGAGACCATGGTCTCAAAGCGGGGGAAGAAATCTTCATGAGAGGGTCCTGCGCCGAGGGATGGCTCGGCCGCATTGTGCCCCCAAGGGTATCAGCCCTTCACCAAGCCGTAAGTAAAAAGGGGAGTTTCTTTTAAAATAAAGGATATCCCTACCCTATTTCTAATGAAGATAACCAAAATTTTACCTTGTAGTTCGGATCTCAGCCCTTCTCAGCAGAGCTCATCTTCGGGGGATCTTCGTCCGGAGATGATGGAGAGCGAAACGCCTCCCCCTGCCGTACCGTCTTGCGAGGTGGGTGACCTTGAGGTGTCGTCGCGGAGGGTTTCTCCGAGTCCAGCGGGGCCAGAAGGCAGTCGTATGTGCCCTTAAAGCCCTCCGCGTCCGGCCTTCGAAAAAGGCCATCGGACGAGTCCGACACCACCTGGTGTACGGTCGGAGGAGCTGAAGGATCTGCTCGGGCGAGCGTCTATCTCAGAAGATCACCGTGTGTTAATGGGTACGGTGATTGAAAGGATTGCACGAAGCCGTCAGAAGTTTACTGACAGGTTTTGAGGTACGCAAAATGATGTACCTTCTGACAGTTCCGCATATAAAATGCGCCCTGTGTAGATAGTAGCCCCTGAGGCTCGGTGTGTTGTCAAAAATGACAGTGCGCCGATGATCATAATCCCAGGTATAATGTGTCGCCCTTCCTATGTAGGTGGCGAAGGGTCCAGTGGCTAGCCGGATTGATGAATTTGCCGAACTAAAGCGGCAACTTGACGTGGTGGATGCTGAGATCGCGCTTGTCAATAAGGGAGTTGACGAGTCACAAGGTATGCAATTTCTCCGTGGACACCTGGTAAGGGAGCTTGATGCCCGTGCCTTACAACATGTATGCTTGATGCAGAAGGTGCCGCTGCCATGGAGAACTTTCAGGCGGAGCTCGCCCGAGCCAAGGAGCAGGCCAGAAAGAGTGATGCGGCTGCCCTAAAGGCGGTCGAAGAGCTAAAAGCTGAATAGGCTGCTCACTGCCGAAGCAAGAAGGAAATGGCCGAGATAGCCGTGAAGTTGAAGAATGCTGCCGACCGCTGCAAGCTTCTTGAAAAAGAAGATCGAGCGGTGCAAGAGGACCTGAAGAAGGCCACTACCGAGGCCAAGGATGCTCGCTCTGCGATGAGAGCTATGAAGGAGGAGCTGCATCAGGCCGGAGATATCGTGGCTGGAAAGCCTTTTCTGCTACGGAGGAAATTCGTGGATCCTAAATATGCTCAGTTGGACCGGCTGTGGAGTGCGAAGGATGCTTATCTGGACTTGGCGGCAAGTGTCGCGGACGCGGCCGAACACTTCCGAGATCAAAAGGATCACAAAATGGAAAAGATTTTTTGGTCACAATTCCATAATCTAGAGCGCCCACTTCCATTAACCGATCGCTTGGCCGAATGGGCGAAGCTGAATAGGTTATCCGGACATGCCGTGAAGGATGTCGTGAGTCTTTTGTGGCCGAAAAGGCCCGAGCCGAAGAGTTATTTTGGCTTGGTGCAGCAGTTCCTTGGTGCGGTGCCGCATATCAATGCAATGAGGAGCTCAGCATGCATAGAGGGTGCGCGGATGGCTCTTGCCCGTGTCAAGACATATTGGGCGGAGATGAAGGCCACCGATGTTGCATCCCAAGATTCGGACGGAAGCCGAGTACCTGTCGAGCACTATTTTTAGGAAGTTCTGCATGGCGCTCGTTTAATAGAGACACAGTGCTCGTAGGATATTATGTTCGAATAACATGTATTATTGTGAAACAATGTATCGATGGAATATAAAATCTTTTTATACTTGTGCCTTTCAAGAATTAAAATACCTCCTGTGCGGCCGCTAATGTATATGTATATATAACCTGAAAGATGGCAGTCTTTGGCTTCAGCCCCCACGCATATAATGTGGGGGTGTTTGCAAAAGGCGCATTTTCACACTTGATCCAATGTCTTGGTCCTATAAAGGAGGTGGTAGCGCTGCAAACTAGGCAACCGGACTATAATGCTTTATCACTTTCACTTGGCCATAGGAGTTTGAGAGTGGGGCTACTATATAGCCCCTAGGGGCACCGCGCTCACCCGAATTTGGGGCGCGTATGTGCCTGACCGGGAAACGGCCCTTCGTCAATGCGGAGGAATCCTATAGATTCCAGCGGGTCATCGAGTGGTTGACCAATCTCATGCTATATCATGACAGTCAGTTTTCGGCTTTCTCTACTGAGGTGCTCGCCTGGCCGAACCGGGGCACAATCGCAGTAGTTCTCCTGGTGCCGCCTTAGCAGATAGAGCGGAATGTAAGGCAGCAAAACACAGGAGCCGAGCAAACCCAACATTTGACCAAAGACATGATTCGGAGCTGATGCATATAAGGCCTAACTCGAGACGCCAAACACTCCCTAAGGTATTCGGTCTTTATGAAAACGGGCCGAACGACGCCCTTGGTAACAAGCCCCTGGTGTCCAGGTACGCGCAAAATTCTAACGTGGCCCATGCCAAAACGCCAGCCTCCTCCTCCGTTATGGCAAGAAACCAGGGATGTGTAGCGACAAGAGACAGTAAAAAAGGTTTACGCAGGGTCTTAATCTGAAAAGAATCCATGTCACGGGTCCCTACTGCACGTCTGCGCCTGTGTCTCCGTTGTGCCGTATCCTGGACGGGTGTAGCACGGTGTTCATCTGTAAAAGAGGGGAACTTAGTTGAAAAAGATCGTGCAAAAATGTACGTTATACTAAATAAACAAAGTACAATTCAAAAAATGAATAAAATTGAGCTTTATTGTCTCTTGTTGTACATGCGCGGAGCCCCTTGTTTAGGGGTATGCGGCTAGTAAGCCCTTGTATGTTTACGCGGGACTCGTCTAGCCGTGTCCGGGGTCTGAACGACCTGTTTAGGTGCTTTGATTGGTGAAGCCGGCTTAGTGTGTGGCTGTCAAGGCAGTCACACCATCTTCCGTGCTCGAGGAACACTTGGTATTTCCCGTTAAGGAGATGATGCCTCGCGGACCAGGCATTTTAAGTGTAAGGGATGCATAATGCGGTATTGCGTTAAAGTGGGTGAAAGCTTCGCGTCCCAGTAGTGCTTGGTAGCTACTTGTGAACGGGGCGAGGTGGAAGGTTAACTTTTCGCGGCGGAAGTTGTCGGGTAAGCCAAACACAACTTCTAGCAGTAGAGAGCCCGTACAATGGGAATATGGGCCTGGCATTACCCCTTGAAAGGAAGTGTTGCTATGGCGAATTTTGGTTGGGTCTATCCCCATTTTGCGGATTGTGTCCCGGTATAGCAGGTTTAGATCACTGCCACCGTCCATTAGGACTTGTGTAAATTGGAGTCCGTCGATTATCGGATCTAATATCAAGGCAGTCCATCCTGCATTCCGGATACTTCTAGAGTAATCCTAATGGTCGAAGGTGATTGGTTTTAACAACCAGTGGCGGGACTCCTCTGGGATAGGCCGTATGGCGCGTACCTCTATGGGCGCCGCTCTATTTTTCCCTTTTGTCATGTGAAGTGAGTTTACTGTTTTGACTTCTTGTGGGAAATTCTTTTGTTTTCCGGTGCTCTGCTTGTGGGGTTCGTCATCGTCCTCGCTTGGTGTGTCGAGCCCCTTGTGTTCGGCATTGAGTTTGCCGGACTACTTGAAGACCCAAAAATCTCTGTGGGTATGGTTTGCAGGCTTCCCGGGAGTACTGTGGATTTGGCATATCTTGTCCAAGATTTTGTTTAAGTTAGATAGCTCGTCCCTGTTATCCTTAAGGGGGAGTTTTTTATGATTCTGCCGAGAGCTTTTGAATCCGGTGTTGACTGCCGTGCTCTTCGCGCTGTTTCCCTTGGTCCGGCGCTGGTCCTTGCTGCGTCACGGTTTCCTGTTTCCATCCCTGACTTCAGATGTACTTGGGTCGCTGGTACTGCATCTTGCCAGCCAGCTATGCTCTCACGCGCAAAAGCGGGTCATGAGGCTTGTTAATGCGGCCATTGTTCTTGGCTGTTCTTGGCCGATGTGTCTGGCGAGCCATTCGTCTCGGACGTTGTGTTTGAAAGCTGCTAAGGCTTCGGCATTCGGACAGTCGACTATTTGGTTCTTTTTAGTAAGGAATCTGTTCCAGAATTTTCGGGCTGACTCTCCGGGTTGTTGAGTTATGTGACTTAAATCGTCTGCATCCGGAGGTCGGACATAGGTCCCTTGAAAATTTGCCCGAAAGGCATCCTCGAGCTCTTCCCAACTTCCAATGGTGTTTTTGGGGAGGCTTTTGATCCAATGCCGGGCTGGCCCTTTGAGCTCGAGGGGTAAGTATTTTTTGGCGTGGAGGTCATCTCCTCTAGCCATGTGTATGTGGAGGATGTAATCCTCAATCCAGAGTCTAGGGTCTGTTGTTCCGTCGTATGCCTCTATGTTTACGGGCTTGAATCCCGCTGGAAATTCATAATCCAGAACCTCATCAGTGAAACATAGGGGGTGTGTGGCACCCCTATATTTAGGTGTACCGTAACATTCGGATACTTGATGTGTTGCATTGCTTACTAGAGCTTGCTTTCTTTGCCCGTAGATAGATCTAACTGGGCCATCTTTTTGATGTGAATCTGTGTGCGGATCGCGTGCCGGCTTGTGTGCGGCGCCATTTGCCGCTTTATGTTTGCCATGGGGTCGTCTATCCGACCGGGTGGTCTCCTTGTTCTTTGATTGCAGGGGCTCTACAACCTCCTTATCAAATTTGGGCAGTAGTTTTCGCTTCGGGTAGCTCGTTGTTCGGTGACTATCGCCATATTTGTCTGTGGTGTTGAGTACTTTGCTCCTTCTGATTCCGAGCGCATCTTCCGCTGTTTGGAGCTTCCGCTTCTGCTTTTTCAGGCTACGCACAGTGGCGACGAGCCTTTTGTGGAGGTTTTTCTGCTCCAGGAACTTGTCTGGCGTGAGATCGTCCGGACTGTTATCTTCGCCGGGGACGGATTTTTTATCCAGGTTGTCCTGTTCGGACGGTTGCCCGATGGCATGTTCGTCATCCACCGGTTTGCCCTGCTCTATGGCTGGGTCTGTATGGCTGCGGTCTTTGTCGTGGCGGGATTTTGAGCGGCGCTTACGTCGTTGTTTTGACTACTTTTCGAGGGAATGATCCCTCGTGGCGTCCCGTTGTTCCTCGTCGTCGCTTCCTTTAGGTGTGTCCACCATGTATACATCATGAGATGAGGTGGCTGTCCAGTGCCTTATAGGTGCTGGTTCATGCTTATCTCCTACATCGTCGTCCATACCATCGATGTCTTCGGAGTTGAAATCGAGCACGTCGTATAAACTTTTGACAGTGGCTACGAAGTGGGTGGTGGGTGGGCTTTGAATTTCTTCATCGTCCGCATCCCAACCTTGCTGACCATAATCCGGCCAGGGCTCTCCTGATAAAGAGAGAGACTTTAATGAATTCCGGATGTCGCCAAAGGGCGAGTGCTGAAAGATGTCCGCGGTGGTGAACTCCATGATCGGTGCCCAATCGGATTCGATTGGCAGGGGCGCGGAAGGTTTGGAGTCTGGAGAGGAGTCTGGCACCTTGGAGTCACGAGCTTCGCAAAGGACAGGGTTGGTGGTCGGCTCAATCGCCGTAGAGATCGCAGCCCCCAAGGAGGAGTACAGCCACCCGTCCTCGATCGGCGCAATTGGCTCTGAACTAAGGGTCGGAGCGGGCACTGGTGCGCCCCCAGGGCACTGTTTGGCGGCAGAGCTAGATCATGCCCATTGTGATAGTGCGGCGTGCTTGGCTGTGGCTCGAACTCGTCGAAGATCAAGTCTCCGCAGACGTCAGCCGTATAGTTCAAACTTCCATATCTGACCTGATGGCCAGGGGCGTAGCTTTCAATCTGCTCCAGATGGCCAAGCGAATTGGCACGCAGTGCAAAGCCGCCGATTATGAAGATCTGTCCGGGGAGAAAAGTCTCACGCTGGACGGCATCATTGTTGATGATCGGATGAGCCATCGGGCCTAGAGATGATGACACAGAGGAACTGTCAATGAAAGCACCAATGTCGGTGTCAAAACCGGCGGATCTCGGGTAGGGGGTCCCGAGCTGTGCGTCTAGGCGGATGGTAACAGGAGACAAGGGACACGATGTTTTTACCCAGGTTCGGGCCCTCTCGATGGAGGTAAAACCCTACTCCTGCTTGATAAATATTGATGATATGGGTAGTACAAGAGTAGATCTACCACGAGATCAGAGAGGCTAAACCCTAGAAGCTAGCCTATGGTATGATTGTTGTTCGTCCTACGGACTAAAACCCTCCGGTTTATATAGGCACCGAAGAGGGTTAGGGTTACACAGAGTCGGTTACAATGGTAGGATATCTACATATCCGTATCGCCAAGCTTGCCTTCCACGCCAAGAAAAGTCCCATCCGGATACGGGACGAAGTCTTCAATCTTGTATCTTCATAGTCCAGGAGTCCAGACAAAGGTGATAGTTCGGCTATTCGGACACCCCCTAATCTAGGACTCGCTCAGTTTGTCTAAACAAACGGAGTAATTAAGGCGTCCGTTAGTCCCTTTAGTATAAATACTATAACTTAATAATGGCCCTACCTCTTGTGTCACAATGTATGTTGGGGCTCCTGCTACAACCAGCTACAAGTTTACAATCCGCTTCTCTTCTCTCTCCTTCAACTAAGCACAAATACTATATTTAAATCCTTATAGCCTGGTAATGTCATCTAATTGTAGTACTTGCTCTAAAGTTACTCTCCACTGTGTAGTCTGAAATGCCGGGCATGCAGTGGACGGTGCCCTCGGTCGGCGCGACGCTTCAACGACGGAAGTAGTGAGAGGTCGCGTCGCCCTGACTTGCCATCAATGTGGAGCGGCGAGCTCAGCTGGCGCCGGGCGGGAAGCGCACGCATGAGGGGGGAGGGGTTTTTGTTGGGCCAAGAAGGTGAGAAGCCAACTTGGGATCGGTCCGGACGGGGAAATATAATGTGCTCCCATACTCTGCATATGACACTAGTCTATGTTACTACTCCCTCCTTTCCAGTTTATAGAGATGTTTAGGGTAACATAGTAATATGTTACAATATAAGTTACTCCCCACTATGACCAGCCTTGGCCTCTCCCAGTGCTCCACCATGTATAGCTGCTAAGCCTGCCACATAGGCATAAAATATGATGTGGCAAGTTAATTAAGAAGAGAGAGACTAGTTTGGTGACTGCACGAAGAAATAGTGGAAAGACAATTTTGAGTCTATGGCTAATTAAATGAAGAAAGCTTAGCAACAATAAACTAAGCACCTATCCATTGAAGACTTGAGTTACTAAGCCATTTAATGCACTTAGCATCTCATCTAAGCACATCTAAGCACTTAGGACTTAACACCCCCTTGACCGTGGACCTTGACAGTGTACGTCACCTTGTGTCTCATAATTTTCCTCGTCATCATCTAAGTCCTAGAAGATCTCACCCACATCATCATTAGGCATGCAACCGCCTTGATAGACAACGTGCACAGAAGGAGTAGAGGCAACTGGGGACGCACCATGTCGTGGGCACTCCGTACGTGCTCGTGTGCGTGCAGCGTGCGTGTTTTTCCATTTGTGCTAGCTCTAAGGGCGAGGCTGCGGTCGTCTTCACCTCCGACTAGTCGTTGAGCAACGACGGCAAAGAGGTGCTGCAAGAGATGCGTAGGCGCCGTTGTGTGCGAGCTTTGCTGTAGCACGACGAACCGGACGTCATCGCAGATGGTGCATGCCTCCATGCAGCCGAGTGTGTGTGCATGCATGTGTTATTCATGTGCATTCTGCGGCCGAGTGTGTGTGCATGCACGTGTTGTGTACATGCGTTGTTTGCTCCATGCTGTGCGCGTATGTGCATGAGTTGGATCGGATGGAGTTAGTGCGTTAGCGTGTGTACATGCGTGGCTGCATGCGTCCTGTACATGCGTGGCTTCAGTTTGCGTGGTTATCAATATAAACTATAAAACATCTTCAACTTAGCATCCTGATGTATCATTTCTAGTGGTTAGCAAAGAGTTCAAGTTCTTTTATTTGATTATAGGCGGGCAGGCGGCAAACAACAGGGGAAAACGCGCAAGGTTCCTTACAGACGCTCCACTGCGAGGTTCCTTGCTCCTTCTTGGTCGTCGGGAATCTATGTTCTTCAACTCTTTTCTTTTACGTGAGCTTTCTTCATCCTTTTTCCAACACGCGAGACATCTAGCATCAAGGTGCATGTGTCATGTAAGAAAATGGAGATAATTAGATAAGCAGTGCGTAAGTGAGTCGTGCACTTCGATGGCACCTACTATGCAATATTTTTTCTCCTTGATGGCACGTGAAGAGTGCACGTACTCAACGACGGAGCACGGGATGGTAGCCATGACATGGTCAGCCCTTTTTTTGGAGAGAGTACGTACTAAATAACTTTGATGTGTCTCGTCAACTCACAGAATGAAGAGAAGTTTGATTACGCCTTCTCCCTCGCCAACACGTGCGCGGTGTCTCCCAGCACGAGGAGAAACTTTTGTTTACAAGCGGTGGACGTGCATCGGTTCATTTGGTGTCAGATTGCCAGAAGTACTACTGTAGAACCATCGACTTCCGAAAGTAGCGAAGAGCCAAGCGCAAGGTCACCTACTAACCTTAGGCTAGGCATAGTGGGAGTAACATAAGTAGGGATACCTCCTTTTTTTATTCTAGAAACAACCACACATGAATATCGAGGTGCTGGTTATGTCACTACTAGAAAAACCCCTACTAATGGCGCACCTAGTATGGCCATTAATGGCACATCTGTGGTGCGCCATTAACAGCACGCCATTAGTAATTTTTACTAATGGCGCACCACCTGGTGCGCCATTAGTATCTGGTATACTAATGGCGCACTGCGGGTGCGCCATTAGTATAGGCCAGGGTGCGCCATTAGTATGCCTCCCAGGGGCCATGTATATCCAAGTGCTTTGGCATACTAATGGCGCACCACCACTGGATGCGCCATTAGTAACCATGGCATATTAATGGCGCATTTACCAGTGATGCGCCATTAGTATGCTTTGTCATACTAATGGTGCACTATCATGTGATGCGCCATTAGTATGATATTAGTTTTTTTTTTATTTTTTATTTTTCTGTTTTTTGCACAGGTTACAAAATGTATAATTTGACAAAATATAGACAACACACATCAACAACAGATTCATCGAATACAATAGAAGAATACAATTCATCATATTAGTCTCCGAATACAATTCATCATATTAGTCTCCGAATTGAAAAGACCGAACAAAGATAGAACATTATATTACAAGTCTCGAGACCGCGAGTAGCGAGTTTGTCTTCACATTACAAGTCGATATCGATCATCTAAACTACCATCACATACAAGAGAGCTGCGGTCATCACGATGAGCATCATCACGATGAAACTCTTCTTCATCCGGTTCCTCCAACGCTCCCTCCCCTCTCCCGCTAGATAGCGGGCGTATCTAGATTCGGCCTCGGCCCTAGTGGTGTACCCTTTGTAACTGTTACCGCTGAATCGGTGAACCTGTCTCCGACACTCCTCCCAGTCATCGTAGACTCCGGGAACCTTACCCTTGTACACGACATACGTCGGCATCGCTATGCACTAGCCAAACGAAACGTTAGTACCAATTCACAGACAATACATAAGCAATATGTAATTATGCAACAGAACGATCGGAAGAGAAAAGCAAGACATTAATAGCATCGATTGCATCTAAGTTGAACAACTCTCGAAACCAAAGAGACATACTACAAGTTCATTAAAGTTTAATTACAACATGAGCCAATCGATGTTTCAGAACTAGACACAGCATCACTGCTTTCGACTCGACTCAAGGGACCAGAGCGTGGATGAAGCCGCCGTCTATCGTGGGAGTCATGAAATAACGGTCGTTGTCAGCCTGCATTTGTAGCATTGTGTCGATGTCACTGTTGGACGGTTGATTTCTAAGGTAGAACTGCCCCGAGGTATGAAGGACATCTTGATGGATGATTTCCGCAAACTCCGACTGGATGCGAAAGAATTCTTGTCGGAGGTCCGCGTCCTGGATTGCCGACACGCTCGCGGCCCAATCTTTGAGTTTACTCGGTAGCAGAAGTTGATGATGGTCCCGTATGATCGCCCGCATGTGATGGATGGCGTAGTAGGCACCCTTCTGACCGCCAGGCGGCTGCTTGACGCAGCAGAACGTCGTATTGTGGGAGAACACGTGCTTGCCGTACTTACGAATAGGCCTAGTGAAGGTGCCTCCAGATTTGGCGTAGCCGGGGAGAACATCATCAAGAACCTTCTTGACATTTGTGTAGTCTACGTTCGACTGACGGTCCGGGTCGAAATACGTGGCCATGGAATATTTGGGGCTTAGGAGGATGAGCGTGCAACGTGTGTCACTGCAGAAAACATGGAATGTTAAAAGAAAAATGATCGAAATGTAAGAATTCATATGTTATGGGCCGGTTGAGGGGAGGACTTACTCGGGAAAGTAAGGCACGAGGAAGTTATCCTTATCTTGGTTTGCCAAAATGACGCCTTCGAGGTAAGAACTCGCGACTTGCCGGTCCCCAGCGCTGCCCAAGATCTTGGCACGCATGTAGAAGGGGTCGACTATCACGATGTCCGGGGTCTTGTTGCGAATGATCCGCATCTCCATACTCAGCGAAAATAGCCGAACGAAGGTGTAGTGCAGCGGATGAAGGTTCAACATAGCGTGGATGTCATCAAAACGCAGGACGATCGTACGCCCGATGGAGTTATCCACAAAGCCCTTGCCCTCTGGCACCTTGGCCGCGAAAACTGGGTATGCCACATCCTTCTCCCTGAGACGCCGCTTCTCCAAAGAAAGAACACTGTCATGCAGACTCCGCATAGCACCGGTTGCAGCATTGAGCATATTTGTCGGTAGCATCGCCCTACCCGCCACATGCACCCTCCTCGAGATATCCTGCGGTGAAGGTGGCCCGTCCTGAGCACGGATCGTACTCGGTGCCGGCTGGCTCGCACCATTCTTAGTCTTTCTTTTGCGTGCCTTCTTCTTCTCCTGTAATGTGACCGAGTTCTGCTCACAGACCGCCTTCTTGAGTGTGTTGGGGATGATAATATTTTGCACCTCGCTTATCTGAGGCTCGGTGAAGTCGGCAGCTGGAGGCGTCTCCTGAGAGCTGAACATCAGACGGCGCCTGTTGCAACTTGGCTTCTCCGCGGTACCAGCTAGATCGCACACGTCTTTTGTTGGGTTTGGTTCTTGAGAAGGAGGCCCCATGAAGTCTCCATCGTACCCATGTTCGGCAAAGTACTGATCGACGTTGCCAAATGTATCATCTTCGTCGTCGTCGTCGTCGTTCTGATCCTGTGCCATATGCATGTTTGGATCCAGTGGCATAGGGATGTCCGGCACCATTACGGCGGTCTTGCCATGGGGCCGACTTGGCGCCGGCACGACTGGCGGTGTTGTCTTTGGGGTGGTGTCCCCCGCCCCCAAATGAATCTGGCTCTTCGGCCAAAGCAGGGGCCAGCTCAGGCAGGCGCTGAGGGTCATCACGTCTTCATCGTCGGCCCCGACGGGTCGAATCGAAGGTAACAAGTCATCGCAGCCTGGCAGCACCCGAACCAGTTGAACCCTAAACAAGTTGGGTGGCATCTGAGTACCGTGGAACAAGGGGTTGCCCGGTTGAACGATTTTGCCCTTGGCGACATCGACCAACTCGTTGTTCACGAAGTGGAGGAGAGTGCACGGAACGTCGGCGGCGCCCTGCGAAAACATGTAGGGCGTCAGGGATGCCCAGTCAAAGGCAAGGAGATGAAGTCCTCGGCCGAGAGAGGCTTAATTATTTACCGTGATGATGGTGTCGAGCTCGGCTAATGTCGACGCACCGCCAACGGCGGGCGTGCAGTTGACGGAGGTGCCGCTTGCTGCAGAGGTGCCGGCCGGCGTACACCCGGGTGCATTAGGCTCCCGTGCCGGCGTCGGAGACACCAATGTCGCCTCCGCCGGAGGCACCAATGGCCCCGCCATCGCATTATGCGAGTTGCTGGCCGTGAAGCTAGGAATCGGGGGCGGCCCCTGTTGGCCGCCCGCAATCCACGCACTCAACCCCGAGATCAAGGTAGGCACAAGGGCGGTGATCGTCGCTCCGAGTCGTTGTTCCACTTGCTCTTGGACAATCTCCGGAATCCGTGCCACCTGTGCCTTGAGTTCTTGAACCTCTCGCGCCTGGCTTTCCGAGCTGGTCTTTTTCTCCTTCCGCACACCAGCGGAATAGTATGACCCCCATTTTGTCGACAAGCCTTTGCCGGCCACACGACCAGCTGACGTCGGCTTACTGAGCTTATCCTTGTTCTTCATTACATTCAACCCCCTATTTAGAGTGGTGTCCCAAGGGTTGCTCTTAGTCAACCGCGCGCTACTGCTTTCAGTCGCCTGCGGAAGGAATGTGAACCATTTAGAAATTTGGCTTCATTAATTAGAATGCAACCATATGGAGCTAATTACGCGGGGGTGTATTCCTTACCAGAACAAGCTCAAGCTGCCTGGTCTTCGGATCCGTGGTAAGCTCCTTTGTTTTCGGGTCCTTCTTGTACCGGGCCCTGACAAAGTTCCTGGTCTGCTTGTCACCGTATTTATCGAAGAGGGGCGGTAGGCCTTGCTCGGCACGGTCCGCCTCCTCCTTGTCCCATATAGGCTCCGCCACTGTAACCGCCGGGACCGAGTGTGTGTTCCCCTATGTTCAGCTCCCGCATTTGTTTCCCCCACTCACTTGATTGGGAGCTTGCAGTGCTCGAGCAATTGATCTTGAAGTCGTTGTAGTCATCTTCGGTGATCGAAGGATTTTTCTCCTTGATCTTCTGATAACTCTCACCTTTCTCGATCATTCTCTTCACATTGCTTTTCCAAGTAGACAGGGCCTTGCTCATCTTCGTGAGGGAAGCATTGTTCACTTTATTCCCTTTGAGGCTTGTGTTTTCAAATTCAGAGGGGAACTTGTATCGTTCGTGCAGCTTCGTGAAGAGGTGGTTGCGCAAATTCCCTCAGTCAGGATGCCTCAGGTTCTCGGTGTTGATCGAGACGGTGCTCCGGACAATGCACCCGAGCTGAAGCGAGTACCCCTTGACTATTCGTTCGGGCGCCGTTGGATTCCCGTTGGAGTCCACTTCAGTAACTTCCTCCTTGAGGGTGCGGAGCACGATCGGGCGCCGGTCCTTCCGTTGCCTCTTCGGTTGGCTGCCATCTGTGCATGCGCCGCCATCATCAGTGGTGGCATCCTCGGCGACACCATCAGTGGTGGCATCAGTGTGGTCATCCTCGGCGGCACCATCTGTGGTCTCAGGATCGGTGGGGAAGGCGGCGGCCTCATACAAGTGAGGTTGTTCCTCCATCTCCTGGGACAGCTCCCAGAATGCCTTGCCGCCCAAACCCCCGTCCTCATCGTTGTGGGCCATGTTTCTCTCTAAATAGAAACAAAGTTTGGTGAAAAAGTTGGTTATTGTCAAGGAACAAGATCTCTAAGTTGACCAAATAACCTAATTCTCGAGGAATGTCGCCAAAAAGTTGGTTATTGTCAAGGAACAATTGAGAGATGTTTGTGATATTGCCTAGGTGTTTTGGGATAGAACCTGTTAGTGTGTTGTTGCTAAGGTCCAAGTCCACATTCTCAGGGTAACCTAGTTCTTGAGGGGTGTGTCTAGAAAGTTGGTTGCTGCAAAGATACAAGGTTGTGAGTTTGGTCAAATTGCCTATGATGTTTGTGATATTGCCTTGGATCTTGAAGGCACTGTTGCATGATGCAGTGGTACAGCCAGCCTGGGACCTCATCTTTGCAGGCTAATTTTCTAGATTGTAACACTGGGATTTGTGCACAAGCTAAGCTAGCTAAGACAGTAGCTTCCTTGCAACCCACAAAAGACAAAGGAAAAGGGGTGAAAAGGGGGAGATGGTTAGCTTTGATGAGCAGGCAACATCTTCCTAACCCCCTTCTTCTTGTCTCCTCTCACTATCTCTCTCACACACATGGCAAGCAAGGGTGTCTGAGTGTGTGAAAAAAATACTAAACTAATCCAACCACTAAAGCAAATTAATTTTTATTTCAGTTGAGAATCGGGCACCTTCTAGGTCAAGAAAATTGGGCATGACCTTTGCTAATTTTCTTGACCTTGGAGTGCCCCATTTCTCAACCGAAATGGAAATTAATCAACGTTTCAAGAGAAAGGGGTCATTTTAGAAGATCACAAGTAGCAGCAGCATCACTTGACAAAATCACAACTAGCAGCAGCAACTCGCAGATAGCAGCAGCAGCATCACTTGACAAGTAGTACAGCAGCAGCAGCAGCAGCATGCATGCACTTGGTGCACAGAGTCCCATTTTCAATTTAGTTTCAGAAAAAATGCCACTAGCAAATACAGAGCAAAAATCCACTAGAAGTACACTGTAAACCCACTAACATTTACAGTGTAAATTCCACTAACAATTACAGAATGACAAAACAATATATTTATACTGTAACATATATAAAGAAATCTCCGAGTATGGAGATCTTGTAATCAGAAGTAAACACAAGCAAGCTTCAATCCAGATAAAGGCAGTGGAGGCAAAGGCACTAAATCAAAATAGACACCTTAATTGTTTGTGTCCTACATATGTACACCGAAACAAGAATATTACTTTATACTGCAGCCATCACTGCAGCCTGAGCCTCACCCGTTAACTGTTGATTCCTCAAAAAACCAACCTCTTATCTATACTTACTAGTACTTTATACTGCCAAGCAAAAGGAGCGTTAGCATCCCTCGCCCTGTTTAATCTCATAGCACAATGATAAAGTTATCTTGTCCGGGCCATGGGGAAGCACCAAAACCCAATGGAGCCATTTTTTTTGTTTTATGAGTTATATAAAAAATTAAATAGTTCCGTGGTTCAGGCATAATTGCCCTCATGTAGGATGGACGGGTGGCCAGGCAGGCTTGTTTAGTTTCGTCACTCAGTGTAGCTAGTTTTCTATACTATCGACCAATAACCACTTGACTTGATGATCATCGTGTTCATTTTTCTCCTTCACTTTCCTTCTGGTGGAAGCAAGGCATCACTGGTTCATTGTGCATGTATGCTTCCTGTTTTTTACTTTTCCCTTTTTTTGTCTGCTGGTGAACATTACCACTCCAGCAATCATTCTCTTGTATTCTGTTTTCCTTTCCTTCTAGTATTTTTTATGGTACCACACGCCACCGACTAATGAGTTCAGAAGCACCAGACGGACTAATAAGTTTTGAACAACAACCAGCCAGTTGCTGCCAGGACGATAAGAAAAAAGCAATAGCAGTCTTCTGGCAAGGTTAAGATGCTTGATTGATAGAAAAAGCAGTCTTCTGGCAATCTATAGTGTTCAAACAGTTACTTGCTACATATTGTACCTTGTTTAATTGAATCATCAACTCAGTCAATCAAGCATCTTAACCTTGCCAGAAGACTGCTTTTTCTTCCAGCACATTCGTTGCAACCGAAAATTAATTAGCATCGTTCGGTTTTTCTTTTCACAAATCAGAATTCCACACCAAAAAAAACAAGAAAGCAATCTCCAACTTTTCACATAGCTGGTGGGAGACCCCAAATAGAACAGAATTCACTTAACACATGATGCAAGCTTAGTTTCAGCACATAATCGCATATTCTTCATGATGAATCATGAATGACCAATTAACAAAACTGCCTGGAAAATACAAATCATAATTACTGCAATTCATATTTTTGAACGCATGAAAGTTCTGGAGACTATTTGAATTTGTATTACAATTCCTAGATTCTGAAGTTCGCAAATTTCTCTCTGATATTTGCCCTGATTATTTACTACAATAACCATGATGATAGGGAAGAGGAAATTAGTCAAATTACTGCTGAAGCTGAGTGCAAATTATCATGCTCATATGGAGATGGGATGGGAGGAGGGAAGGGGATAGGGGTCGGGGCGGTAGCTTACCTTGGAGGAGCGGGCCGGGGTGGAGGAGGCGGTCGGAGAGGATAAGGATGCCGGGGAGTGGGCGACGGT